>NC_080737.1:10107023-10407023 GCF_019097595.1 Hemibagrus wyckioides | reverse complement strand
CTATCTGAGTTTTTGTCTACAATGTGGGTCGGCTGGATTTATTTCTAGTTTGCCATCGTTTGGCTTCTCCTGTTGCCTGCCTCCAAACCTGCGACAGGATTGCTCCAGTACTCGGCTGCTGAGCTGCTCCGGCTTCGCCTTCGGCGCTACGTCTCCACCCAGATATTGCTCGCCTGCCTCATCGTCAATACATCCATCGAGGGTTGCGTTGGAGTTTCCACTTTGACAACCCTACGGAAATAAAATCCATCTGGACTTCTTCTCGACGTCCTTCGTGCTACACTGGCCGGGGTGTTGATCACAGTGTGTTAGCTAGACCAGGTAGGTCGGCTAATGCTAATGTCAAATGTGATAACACCACCATAAACTTCGGTCTACTAAATATCCGCTCTCTTACGAGCAAGGGTCATCTTATCCAGGATCTCCTCATCGACCGAAAGTTTGACTTTCTCTGTTTGACAGAAACTTGGCAACAACCCAATTCTGCCCTTAATGAGTCCACTCCTCCTGGGTTTGCTTATATCTGTCAACCTCGTGGCTCTGGCCGTGGAGGTGGTCTCGTGATTATTTATCGTGAGAAGTGGAAAGTCTTGCCAGTGTCCGCTCCTGCATTTGACTCTTTCGAATCAACTGTGTGTGAACTCCCTGGGCCCACTCCCACCATCGTTGCAGTGGTTTATCGCCCCCCCCAAACCCAAAAACAATTATACATCTGATTTTGCTGCTTTTCTCACCCACTTAATCACTCTTTCCTCAAATATAATATTGTTGGGTGACATTAATATACACATTGACAATATTAACCACCCTCTTACTAGAGACTTTGTTGCCTGTCTTGAGAGTTTTGGTTTCCAGTAGTATATTGACTTTCCTACTCACTCAAAGGGACACATTTTGGACTTAATTTGCTGTTCTGGTCTTACTCCTTCGGTTTGTACTGCTGATGATCTCCCTATAACTGATCACTTACTTCTCTCATTCAATGTTCAACTCTCTGTCTGTAATCAAGCAACTTCGTATCATCTCATTTCGCAATATTAAGGACATCAGTTCTGATACTCTTTCCTATAGTATTGATAATCTTATGAACATTAACAATTTATCCAACCCTGATGATCTGGTTCTTCATTATAATGATGGTCTTAATAGTATTCTAAACTCCTTTGCTCCTCTGAAAACAAGGACAGTCACCTTTTCTCACTCTGCACCGTGGTTTACTTCTGAGCTCTGGCTAATGAAAGCCAAATGTCGTCAGCTTGAACAGCTTTATAGGAAAACTGGTCTTACTGTCCACAAAGATTTGTACACAAGTCATACTCTGCACTATAAGAACTGTATTGTTAATACTAAATCCAGGTATTATTCTGGTTTAATATGTTCCTATGAAGGCAAAACTAAGATGCTGTTTTCACTTTTCAATACTGTTTTTAGTCCCCAATGTTCTTTGCCTTCTCATCTATATTCATCTGCCTTTTGCAACTCTCTGATGTCTTTTCAATGATAAAATATACAAAATTCATCTGCACTTAGGCTCACCATCCTCCCTTACTACTTCTTCTGAAGCTTACCCTTATCCTTTCTCCACTTTCCAGTTTCCTACCAATTCAGATATTTCAGATCTTATACATAAGTCTAAGTCTTCTACTTGTTCGCTGGATCCGCTTCCCACTGTTCTGGTCAAGGCCTGTCTTCCCTCACTGATTCCTCTTATTTCTGCTATCATTTGCTCCTCTCTTACTACTGGAATTGTTCCTATCCCACTTAAAACTGCTGCTATTACTCCAATTCTGAAAAAGTCTGGTGCCGATCCTAGTAATTTCAATAATCTCCGCCCTATCTCCAACTTACCTTTTCATTCAAAAATCCTTGAAAAAATATTTGCTTCTCAACTTCATTCTCATTTAACTTGTAATAACTTGTATGAACATTTCCAGTCTGGTTTTCACCCTTTTTATAGCACTGAAACTGCCCTTTTAAAAATTACTAATGACCACCTCATGGCAGCTGATTCTGGCTAAGTCACCATTCTTATCCTTCTTGATCTAAGTGCGGCCTTTGATACCATTTCTCATACCTTCTTAATCGACTTATCTCAATTGGCATTACTAACACCCCTCTGGACTGGTTTTAATCATGTTTATCAGAGCGCACGCAGTTCATTAAATTACACTCTTTTAGTTCCAAATCTTCCCCTGTTAACACTGGAGTCCCGCAAGGTTCTGTCCTTGGACCTCTTCTTTTCATCATCTACCTTCTTCCTCTTGGCAATATCTTTCGAAAATACGGTATTCTAATCCACTGTTACACGGATGACACCCAACTCTATTACTCCAGCAAACCTAATGCTACCCTCCCTCCTTCCTCTCTTCTTGACTGCTTTAATGAACTCAAATCCTGGTTCCCTTCCAACTTCCTCAAATTAAATAGTGAGAGAACTGAATTTCCTTTAATTGGTACTAAATCAACTTTATCTAAAATAAATAGCTTCTCCCTCTCTATTGACAATTCTATTGTTTCCCCTTCTACTCAGGTTAAGAGTTTGGGTGTCCTCCTGGACAGTACACTCTCATTTCAATCACATATTAATAACATTACCCGGTCTGCGTATTTCCATCTATGTAATATCTTTAGACTTTAGGATTCTTCTTCTCACTTTTAAAGCTATTTACAATCTTGCCCCTTCTTACTTGTCTGATCTTCTCCATATTCATGTTCTGTCTCATTCTCTTAGATCTGCCTCTTCTCTTCATCTTTCTGTGCCTTCTGCTCATCTCGCCACCATGGGGCAGAGGGCTTTCTGTTGCTCTGCTCCCCGGCTCTGGAACTCTTTACCTCCGGACATCCGTAACCTTGACTCTCTGTCTATCTTTAAATCTAGACTCAAGTCTGTAGTCTGATTGTAGATAGATAGATAGATAGATAGATAGATAGATAGATAGAACTTTGTCATTGCAAAGTACAGGTACATAGCAACGAAATGCTGTTTAGCATCTACCAGAAGTGCAAATAGTAGAAATTGTGCAAATGATCAAGTGCAGATAAATATATAAATATGTACATCGATAAATAAATAAGGCTATGTCAGAGTGTGTATAGAAAAGTATGTGCAGGTAGTATTTTACAGCAGATAAAGTGACAGGTGTAATTATAATTGTGCTAAAACGTGTGCATTATGTACATTGTATGTACAACAATAACAGATAATATAACAGTGAATATACAGATAGTATATAGTATGTATAAATAAACTATATATAACTGTATATAAATAGATAGACAGATAAGAAAAAATGGTGTATATATGAAATGGACAATATGTACAATTAATTATATTACACAGTTAGAAAATATTATTATACCAGAGAGAATGTATATAACAATGTATAACAGTGAAAAATATTATATTAACAGAATGTACAGGGTGGAGCAGAACTGTAAAGTGGTAAGAGTAGTAAGACATGAGTGTCCTAGTGGTGTAGTGTAGAGTTCAGCAGATTTATGGGTGAGGGGAAAAAACTGGCCCTAAACCTGCTGGTTCTGGTGAGGATGGACCTGTATCTCCTCCTGGATGGAAGGAGGTTGAACAGATTGTGATTTGGGTGGGAGGAGTCCTTGATTTTGTGTGCTCTGTGCAGTCATCTACTGTGGTGAAGAGACTCAATGGCAGGTAGTTGGGTGCCGTTTACGCATTAGGCGGTTTTCACCACCCTTTGCAGTGATTTCTTTTCACACACTGTGGAGCTGCCATACCACACTGTGATGGAGCTTGTCAAGATGCTCTCAGTAATGCAGCAGTAAAAGTTGGTCAGGATCTTGGGGGATAGAACTTTTTTTAATCTTCTTAGGAAGTAAAGACACTGTTGCACCTTCCGAACCAGAGTTGAGGTGTTCAGATGGCAGGACAGATCCTCAGAGATCTGGACACCCAGGAACTTAAAGCTGGAGACATGCTCTACTTCAGACCGGTTGATGTAGATAGGGGAGTGTCTGCTGCTGTTAGATTTCCGGAAGTCTACAATGAGCTCTTTGGTCTTTGTGGCATTGAGGGTGAGGTTGTTCATGGAACACCATGCTTGACAGGCTTTGGATCTCCTCCCTGTAGGCCGATTCATCGTTGTTGCTGATTCGGCCCACAACTGTGGTATCATCTGCATACTTGACGTTGGACGTTGGAGTTATGTTGCGGAACACATAATCCATAATCCAGCTGCATATGGATGTACAGATACCCAGGTCACTGAGCTTAGTGATCAGTTTACTAGGGACAACTGTATTAAAAGCAGAGCTGAAGTCAGTGAACAACATCCGAATGTATGTATTGTTATTGTCCAAGTGGGAGAGAGCAAGATGAAGAGCAGTGGAAATAGCGTCCTCTGTTGACCTGTTTGGGCGATAGGCAAACTGATATGGGTCCAGTGTAGGTGGGAGACATGCTATAAGGTGACTTAGAACCAGCTTCTCAAAGCACTTCATAACAATGGGAGTGAGTGCAACAGGGCGGAAATCGTTCAGACACTTCGCAGAAGAATGCTTGGCCACTGGTATGATGGTTGTAGACTTCAGACATGTTGAAACAGTGGCCTGGGCCAGTGACAGGTTGAAAATGTCAGTGAAGACTTGCGCCATTTGGTCAGCACAACTCCTGAGCACACGTCCGGGTATGCCATCAGGGCCAGTTGACTTACGTGGATCTACTCTGCTCAGTGCTAAGTGTACCTCTGTTGTGGAGAGTGATATTGGAGGATATCACAGCCGTAGAGGAATCATCATTCCTGGTGTGTGTGACGTCCTGGTCAAAGTGAGCAAAGAAGTGGTTGAGCTCGTCTGGGAGGAAGGCATTGCTGGTAGGTAGAGACTGTATTGTTGGTTTGTGGTCGGTGATGGTCTGGATGCCCTTCCACATGTGTCTGGGGTTGGAGTTGCAGTGGAAGTGCTCCTCAATACACAGTTTATGTGCATGCCTGGCTTTCCTAATGCCCTTTTTCAGGTTGGCCCTGGCTCTGCTGTAGTCCTCTGCATTGCCCGATTTAAAAGCAGCATCGGACCTCAGAGTTCATCCATGGCTTCTGGTTAGGAAAGTGTTTCACATGCTTGAGAGTGGTGGCGTTGTCAATACACATGATTATATGGTCCAGTACAGACAACGTATAGGTGTTAATGTCTGTCTGTGTGTCTGAGGTGGCCTGTGAGGCGAACATGCTCCAGTCAGTGTCTTGTAGTTGTTGCTGTAGTGAGGAAATGCCCATCTCTGGCCATACCTTCACCGTCTTCACTGATGGTTTCACACGTTTGATGAGTGGTGTGTATTTGGGTAGCATGAACAAAGAGAGGTGATCAGACTGACCCAATTGGGGGAAATGGCCCTGTATGCCTCAGTAATGTTGGTGTAGACATGGTCCACTGTGTTGTCCCCTCTAATACTGCAGGAAACATGCTGATGAAATTTGGGGAGTACAGATCTCAAATTGGTGTGGTTGAAGTCCCCAGCAACAATAATAGCTCCACCGGGATGTGTGGCCTGTTGCTTGCTGATAGCTGCATGCTGTATAGATGTATGTACATTTACCCCAGATGCTGCCAGAGATGTCTGCAACTCTCTAGAGGTGATGTGTGGGTTGGCCTTTACCTCATTTATTATTTTTCTGGTGCTTCTTGATGGTAGTTTTGTTGGGCGTCCACTTCTAGGCAGAGTTGTGGTCATGTTGAATGCCCTCCATTTGTAGATGATTTGTATTCCAGTGGATGGATGGAGTTGGAATATCTTGGAGATGGTCTTATAGCCTTTCCAGACTGATGGGCTGTCACCACCTTCTTATTGATGTCCTCGGATATCTCCTTTCCTCTTGGCATTGTTTGACTTCTTGGCACTACAGTGGTTTGGTTGGTTTCCTCTCTCTTTTATTCAGTGTTGCCGAACCACTTTCCTAAGGATATTTAATTTGATTAGTCTGCTTAACTGATTTATTAAGCAGCCAGATGTTTCACCTGAATCTGTTACCCACTTGACTTTACCAATGGAGCTTTGGCTTCACTTACTTTTGCACATACAATAATTTTAATCTTTCATGTAGTTTTTTGGCTACTCACAAAATTCCCTCTAAACAAACATATGTAATTGATCAACATACATCTGACATTTAATTTATAAAAAGCAGGTGATAAAATAAGAAAATCAAGGTAAAACAACAGAACACTGAACAGCTTAAGGGGTTCACAAACTTTCAAGCAGCTATGTATGTGTGTGTATGTGTATATACACCCCTCGACTTACGTCGGAATTCCATTCATACGGCGTGGTGAGTACACCACTCACATTTTTGTAAATATTTTATTATATCTTTTCATGTGACAACACTGAAGAAATGACACTTTGCTACAATGTAAAGTAGTGAGTGTACAGCCTGTATAACAGTGTAAATTTGCTGTCCCCTCAAAATAACTCAACACACAGCCATTAATGTCTAAACTGTTAGCAACAAAAGTGAGTACAGCCCTAAGTGGAAATGTCCAAATTGGGCCCAAAGTGTCAATATTTTGTTTGGCCACCATTATTTTCCAGCACTGCCTTAACCCTCTTGGGCATGGAGTTCACCAGAGCTGGTGCTGGTGCAGAGCAGCAATGATGACATCACAGAGCTGGTGGATGTTAGAGATCTTGTGCTCCCCCACCTTAGGGTTTAGGTCTGGAGACATGCTTGGCCAGTCCATCACCTTTACCCTCAGCTTTTTTAGCAAGGCAGTGGTCGTCTTTGAGGTGTGTTTGGGGTCGTTATCATGTTGGAATACTGCCCTGCGGCCCAGTCTCCAAAGGGAGGGGCTCATGCTCTGCTTCAGTATGTCACAGTACATGTTGGCATTCATGGTTTCCTCAATGAACTGTAGCTCCCCAGTGCCGGCAGCACTCATGCAGGCCCAGACCATGACACTCCCACCACCATGCTTGACTGTAGTCAAGACACACTTGTCTTTGTACTCCTCACCTGGTTGCCACCACACACGCTTGACACCATCTGAACTAAATAAGTTTATCTTGGTCTCATCGGACCACAGGACATGGTTCCAGCAATCCATGTCCTTAGTCTGCTTGTCTTTAGCAAACTGTATGCGGGCTTTCTTGTGTATCATCTTTAGTAGAGGCTTCCTTCTGGGACGACAGCCATGCACACCAATTTGATGCAGTGTGTGGCATATGGTCTGAGCACTGACAGGCTGACCCCCCCACCCCTTGAACCTCTGCAGCAATGCTGGCAGCACTCGTACGTCTATTTCCCAAAGACAACCTCCAGATATGACGCTGAGCACGTGCACTCAACTTCTTTGGTCGACCATGGCGAGGCCTGTTCTGAGTGGAACCTGTCCTGTAAAACCGCTGTATGGTCTTGCCCACCATGCTGCAGCTCAGTTTCAGGGTCTTGGCAATCTTCTTATACCCTAGGCCATCTTTATGTAGAACAACAATTCTTTTTTTTTTTTTTTAGATCCTCAGAGAGTTCTTTGCCATGAGATGCCATGTTGAACTTCCAGTGACCAGTATGAGAGTGTGAGAGCGATAACACCAAATTTACCACACCTGCTCCCCATTCACACCTGAGACCTTGTAACACTAATGAGTCACATGACACCGGGGAGGGTAAATGGCTAAGACTTTAACCGTCTGCAGATCGCTTTGCTGTTCAGACTACATGACTTCACTGTATGTCTTTTGTCCTTGTGGTATTCACACTATGCGACGCTTCGTAAATGATCCACAAGAGGGGGTCGCACACCACATGATCTGACAACAACTCTTGTCACTCAACGCCGTCCCCAAACCACGTTTTGTCACGAAAACGCACGCAACAGGTGGATCTGGAAATGATGCGAGACTTTCGATAGAGGTTTGTTTTGTAAATGGACGTCGGCAGGAGTCTCGCTCTAAATAAAAGTTAATTTATTAAAATAAATGTTGTGTCCACACTATTTTTGAAGCCATGTTGCTGCTGCTGCTTTTCTTCCGGTGACCTCAACTCTGTTGACTTGCTCCCTCATTGGCTGGAGGTAGTAGCTACAATTGACACCACGTGATGTCGAGTCGGCCGACCATGCCAGATATCTGGATTTTGTCTGCGAGGTGTCAGCGAGCGTGTCGGCGAGCTCGTTAATTTGCAAATCGGGCTTAAAATCCTGTAGTGTGAACTAGGCTTTAGGGATGTACTCACTTTTGTTGTGTGTATATATATATACACACACACATATACATATGTATGTGTATATATATATGTGTGTGTGTGTGTGTATATATTATATTATATATATATATATATATACACACACACACACACATATATTTCTGGGTGGTATTGATGTATGGTTTGCGCTTTGCATGGTACAGTTTTAACTTGCACTTGTAGATGTTCCAACAAACTGTGTTAACTGACAGTGGTTTTCCAAAATATTCCTGAGCCCACGTGGTAAAATCCTTTACAGAATGATGTCTGTTTTGAATGCAGTGCCGCCTGAGGGATTGAAGGTCGCGGCTATTCAGTGTTGGTTTTCGGCCTTGCCACTTACGTGCAGAAATTTCTCTGGATTCTCTGAATCTTCTAAAGATATTATGGACTGCAGATGATTGAATACCTAAATTCTTTGCAATTGTACATTGAGGAATGTTGTTGGACTATTTGCTCACGCAGTTGTTGACAAGATGGTGACCCACGCCCCATCCTTGCTTGTGAATGACTGAGCCTTTTGGAGATCCTCCCAATCATGACGCTCACCTGTTTCCAATTCACTCTATCAAGTACTCTTATCAGAGAACAGATAATTCTATGTGTAGATTATTAACTGTACCTTGAAAATAGAGCATGTTTATGTCAAGGCGATAGTTAGCTGTACAAGGGGTAGACAAAATGAATTTAAAATTTAATTTTTTTAGTATTTTGACTTTTTTAAATTCCTGTTGCAAAACAAGTATTAAAACAAAAACTACAAAAAAATAATAATTTATTATTACTTTTATAATAATAAAAGTACGTTTTGAGGATGGGGACATGCATTGAGTGTTTCATTTTGCCTTTTCTATGTGCTTAGAGCTTCATGATGCCTGAGGTACGGGATTTGTCAGATGCCCTGCCGGAAATGCTTATGGATCCCATCACTGGTGTAGGTGTTGTTGCCTCAAGAAATCGAGCACCCACTGGCTACGATGTGGTATGTGTCCTTGCATATGTTATTTTCCAGACAGTGATGCATTTCTAATAATCCAGCAATACTGCTTCCTTTGAAAACAGAATTCAATACAGACATTGTGTTTTTGTTGCTAATTAATAGTGGTTTCTGATTATTAAAATAAATCATTTAAATTAAACACATTAAAAAATATACATATACTCACCAATCCCTTCTTTAGGAACACCTGTAAACCTGTTTATTCATGTAGTCGAATCATGTGGCAGCAGCATAATACATAAAACCATGCAGATTCAGGTTGAGTGCTTTAGATAATATTAACATCTAATATCAGAATAGTGAAAGATGTGATCCCTGTGACTTTGATCTTGGCATGGTTGTTGGTGCAAGATGGGCTGGTTTGAGTACTTTATAATCTGCTGATCTGCTGCGATTTTCACAGACCGCATTCTCTGGAGAAGGGGTTTTCAACCTTTTGCAACTCATGGCCCACCAATGTCTGTTTAAAAACATTCCGAGGACCATCTTTCCAAATATGATAGTATGAACACAGAATATCAGGAAATTCAAAAAGTACAATGATATACTTAATTAGTTTGTTTTAATTAAATTAATTAATTAATTATTAATTTAAATTAATTTGTTATCTCACTGTAGCAGACTAGGAAAATATTCTTCTGGCTTCCCAACACAGCCCGGGGGTGTTGTGTTCAAATGTCTCTGCAGCTTTGATGGTTTTAGCACCTCATTTGACAAAATTTCTCCACATTCAACACACTGCACCTTCGGCTTAGTCTCAGTACCCGCCCTTATAAAACCAAATTTAATGTATTCAGCGTTGTATTTTCTTAACATTACTGCATTTGATCGAACAAACGTTCAATCTGACATTGTGACTTGATTGGTGTTGCGATATTTAAACATAAATTAGCTTTTAGATAATGCAACTTGACTTGACTTGAGTGTTTTTGATCATATAAATTCATAAGAACAATTAGATAATTAGAAAATGTCATTTAAATTTGTCAATTAAAAAATAAATAAAAATTAATTTGGGGGTAATCTACCACTGCCTATGCGGCCCACCAGATGACGCTCGAAGGCCCACTAGAGGGCCGTGGCCCACCAGTTGAGAATCACTGCTCTAGAGTTTACACAGAATGGTGAGGAAAAACAAAAAACCTCTTAGGGGAGGGTTTGCAGGCTGAAACGTTTTGTTAAGAGAGATTAGAGGAGAATGCCCAGACTGGCCTGAGCTGACAAGAAGTCTTTAAGCATTCTTTACAAACATGGTGAGCAGAAAAGCATCTCAGAATGCAGAACTCATCAAAACTTTAGGTAGAACCACATCAAATTCCAGCCTGGTTATACAAGAACAAGAAAATGAGGCTATCATGATTCAGACTCCCCCAAACTGGACAGTTGAATATTTTTTCGGAACATTTACACTTGTCAACATCATGTGGCTTCTGTATCCAGATGTCTCATCGGATCTCTTTTTCCCAAGCAATATTTAAAAAATCTATTTGTTTGAGAAATCTATTTAATGATGGGTTTACTTTTAAAAGCCATCCTCAGTTGTAGGAGGTTTTGCAATCTAATAAAAATACTCAGTAAATCAAAATAATATTAAAAGAATGCACCGATCAACCATAACATTATGAGCAGTGACAGGTGAAATGAATAACACTGATTATCTCCTCATCATGGCACCTGTTAGTGGGTGGGATATATTAGGCAGCAAGTGAACTTTTTGTCCTCAAAGTTGATGTGTTAGAAGGGCAAGCTTAAGGATTTGAGCAAGTTTGACAAGGGCCAAATTGTGAGGGCTAGTCGACTGGATCAGAGCATCTCCAAAATTGCAGGTCTTGTAGAGTTTTCCTGGGCTGCAGTGGTCAGTATCTATCAAAAGTGGCCCAAGGAAGCAGCAGAAGGAACAGTGGTGAACTGGCAACAGGGTCATGGGTGGCCAAGGCTCATTGATGCACGTGGGGAGTGAAGGCTAGACCATGTGACAGACAAGACAACAGACAAGCTACTGTTGCTCAATTTGTTAAAGTTAATGCTGGTTCTGATAGAAAGGTGTCAGAATACACAGTGCATCACAGTTTGTTGCATATGGGGCTGCACAATATTAGGCAGGTGGTCATAATGGTATGGCTGATCGGTGTATGTCTGTTATGTGAGTAGTGGAGGCATAATTTCAGTATTTATTATCTATAGTCCAGGGTGACCAGAAGTGCAGACGAAATTGTATTACTTGAAAACAAGCAAGTGTCTACATTTTCATTTAAGGCATTTTGGCTGATTTCTGTTACTTTCTTTTGTCTCAAGGGCCCAGCAGTGCCACCTTGGTGGTCCTGGGATTTAAACTTACAACCTTCCAATCAGTAGTCCATAGTAATAAACCAAGCCATCACTCCAGGATGTTGTATCAGAAAGTCTTCTCCTCAGTCTCTCTGTGTTCGCCTTCAGGGAGCGGAAGCGCTTCCCTGACCTCAACAGAGAGAAAAGTCCATTGTTGGGGTGGCTGAGGTCCTTCACGATCTTCCTGGCCTTCCTGGCCTCAGCTGATTGCACCACCCTCTGAAGAGCTTGTCTGTCCTGCATGGTGTTGTTCCCGAACCAGGTTGTGATGTTTCCCGTCAGGATGCTCTCTGCGGTGCAGGAGTAAAAGTTCCTTAGCACCTTAGCGGGCAGTTTAAAGTCTCTCAAGTGTCTGAGGTGGAGGAGACACTGGCGGGCCTTCTTCACCACTGTGATGATGTGACAGGCCCATGACAGGCTTGTTGCTTATTCCAAAAAATCGCAATATATCGCCATGCTTACAGTATTGCAATATAACGCAATATATCGAATTGAACCCACACATGGCTGCATACATCGCAGGGCTCCTTTTGGGGTGCATGAGTACAAATCGCATGTTAGACTCTCTGATACCCAGTGAAAGCCTATGCACTCGAATAGGGGGGTGGGGAAGTCTCATTTTAAGCTCAATGACACTCAATACATGTAGCAGGTTCTGAGGACAATCAAGTGCCTTTAGTGTCAAATACAATGCGGTGTTGAAAGCTGACTCTTCCCTTACAGGCGACCTGAATAACTTCTATGTACACTTCGAGGCTGACTGCACTAGTCTCATTAGTCTGTCGCTAGTACTGTAGAAGGAAGCAGTTCTGCTGATGATGAGTGTGTGATCAGAGTATTGGAAGACAAGGATTTCAAGGCTCTGTACCTTGTGAACATTAGGAATGTTGTCCCACAGAAGGCATTTTTGGCTGGGCACTGAGATCCTGCACCGATCAGCTTGCTGGCTTGTTCACATCCATCGTTTAATGAGTCACTAGCCATGTCCGAGTTCTTGTCTTCCTCACAGGTAGACCCCAGATAGTGTGAGTGGGTCAGTTCTTGTCCAATACCATCACCCTATAGCTCCACTAGTTTGTGTCCTGAGCCACTTCTCTACATGCACGACTGTGTGTCCCACCACAGTTCCACTTCTATCAAGTTAACTGACAGAACAATTATTAAGTGCCTTATCTCCAACAACAAGGCCACATATGCTGATAAAGAAAAGTTGAAAAATTAATAGCTTGGTGCCATGGCATCAGTCTGAATGTCAACAAAACTAAGAAACTGATTGTGGATTTCAGGAAGCAGCAGAACTGGAACTTCACTCATGATTGGTAAAACCCATATGAGAGTGGAGAGAGTAACTTCAGGTACCTTGGAGTACACATTTCTGAGGACTTGACCTGGACCCATCAAATGCAAACTCAGGACAAAAAACTCAAGGAAATCCAGACAGGAATTCCACTTTCTGTTCCCCGAGCTAAACAAAAATGTTTTAACAATCAGAAAATTTGTTTTGTTAACCTTATGACCATAACACTAGATCATAGGGAATGCACAGCCAAGCACCTTTGATCTGAAGCTAGGACTGTTAAATATAAGATCTCTTTCATCTAAAGCACTTATTATTAATGAATTGATTACTGATCAGGAGTTTAGTGTTCTTTGTTTAACAGAAACATGGATTAAGCCAAACGAGTATGTAGCGTTAAATGAAGCTTCTCTGCCTGGTTATAGTTATATACACTACCAGTCAAAAGTTTGGACACAGCTTCTAATTCCATGGTCTTTCCTAATGTATATTTCTTTCTACATTGTAAAACAATGCTGAAGGCGGCCAAAATACACAATAATGTCCTTTGAACAGTTGATATTGAGATACATCTTGTGCTCTGTAAAGCCTTCATAACGGCTCTAATCTGAGGTGATTTCTGAGGCTGGCAACTCTAAATGAACTTCTCCTCTGCAGCAGAGGTAAATTTTGGTCTTGCTTTACTGGGATGGTCTTCATGTGAGCCAGGTTCATCATGGTGCTTGATGGGTTTTGCAAATGCACTTGACAATACTTGCAAGAACTATTCCAGAACACCTGACCTTTGTGTCTTAAAATAACTGACTGTTTTTTGTTGTCATTACATATGGAGTCTATGTGTGTTATTTCATAGTTTTGAAATCTCCAGTATTGTTCTAGAATGTAAAAAATAAATCCCTAAACAAAAAACATTGAATTGAATGGTGTGTCCAAACTTTTGACTGGTAGTGTACATCAACCATGTCTAACAGGCAGGGGAGGAGGTGTCACAGTTATTCATGATGATAAGCTAGGCGCCACACAAAAACCTAGACATCAATACAACACATTTGAAGTTCTTTATACTAACCTAATTTATGTAGCCACAAATAAGTTCACAGAGCCGATTCCACTAATTGTTATTTACAGACCCCCAGGGCCATATTCTGAATTCCTCAGTGAATTTGCTGATTTAATTTCAAACCTTGTTTCTTTAGACAAAGCATTAATTGTAGGAGATTTCAGCATTCATTTTGATGAGTCAGAAGATCCTCTGAGAACAGCAACTGTATCCACCTTAGATTCAGTAGGTGTTAATCAAAATGTAATAGGTCCCACTCATAATGGAGGTCACACTCTATCTTATTCTAACATTCAGCTTAAATATAGAAAACATAGTCAATCTTCCACAGTTGGAAGCTATCTCGGATCACTATCTTGTTTCATTTAAAATGCTTCTTAGACACGAGATGCGCAATTTGCCACGTCACCGGATTAAGCGTACATTTATGTCTGCTACTGCAGAGAGATTTACCAATAGTCTCCCAGACTTGTCATGTATGATTGGTTTGCCGTCTGACCCAACAGAACTTGATCAGCCGTCTGATTACCTGGAATCAATGTTTACAACACCCTAGATACTGTAGCTCCACTTAAAAGGAAAATAATTAAAGAAAAGAAACTAGCACCCTGGTACAATGACCACACACGAGCTTTAAAACAATCAGCTAGGAAACTAGAACGTAAATGGCATCAAACTAAATTGGCAGTATTTCGGTTAGCATGGATGGAAAGCCTTCTGAGCTACAAAAATTCTCTTAGTACTGCTAGATTAGCGTATCTCTCTGCCTTAATTGAAGATAACAAAAACAATCCTACATTTTTATTTAATACTGTATCAAAACTAAGTAGCAGCAAAACTAAGTAGCAGTAAAACCAATGTAGAAAAGCGCAGACCATCTATATGCAGCAGCATTGTGGAAAAATTTATATCAGGCAAAAAATTCAGACTATTAATTTATAACCAAATTATTTGATAGATAATCCTTTAGATAATATAACTATTTATGATCAGAGCTTAGAATGCTTTACTCTACTTCAAGAGCCTGATCTAATTTCACTAATTTAATCTTCAAAACTTTCAACCTGCATTCTAGATCCTTTACCCACGTCTTTCCTTTAACAGATATTACCAGTAGCTACCGAACACCTTTTAAATATTCTTCCCTTAGCACCTGCAATGTGCCTAAATCTTTTAAGCTAGCAGTTATCAAACCCCTGATTAAAAAAAGTGGACCTCAACCCCTGTCAGTTGTCCAACTATAGGCCAATATCAAACCTGCCCTTTATCTCCAGAATCCTAGAAAATGGCTCTAGCACAGCAGTTTTCATACCTACATAGGAATAACATTCATGAAATGTATCAGTCAGAATTTAGACTTCATCATAGCACAGAGACAGCACTGGTTAAAGTGGTAAATGACCTGTTATTTGCTTCTGATCAGGGTTGTGTCTCCATACTGGTGTTATTCGAACTTAGTGCAACTTTTGACATCATTGACCACACTTTTCTACTTGATAGGCTAGAACATGTTGGTATTAAAGGAACAGCTGTCTCCTGGCTCAGGTCTTATTTGACTGATCGTTATCAGTTTGTAGATCTAGATGGTGACTTCTCTATGCATACCAAAGTTGTTTGTTGTTCCACAAGGTTCTGTCTTAGGCCCACTGCTTTTCTACTTATATATGCTACCCCTTGGTGCAATTATTCGTAAACATGGTATTAGCTTCCACTGTTATGCCGATGACACACAGCTAAATGTTTCAGCTGAGAGACACCAGCTTATTAAGATTGAAAAATGTGTAAAGGATATTAGACTCCTGGACTTCTGCTTAACTCTGACAAGACAGAGGTGCTTGTACTACTACCACATGCAGCTAGAAGTAAGCTTTTAGAGTAACTGTGGATGGTCTTTCTGTTTCATCTTGTCCATCAGTAAAAGATCTTGGTGTGATTATTGACTTTGATTATTGACTCTGGTCTTTCATTTGAAGTGAATTTAGATAATATCACTAAGGTAGCCTTCTTTTATCTCAGTAATATTGCTAAGATATGATGTAATTTTATAATGCAGAAAAACTAGCTCATGCTTTTGTTACCTCTAGGTTGGATTATTGTAATGCCTTACTGTCTGGATGTTCCACACTGCATCAGCTCCCAGTCAAATTTCGCATTGACTATGAAATACTAATACTGACCTATAAAGCACTAAATGCTCTCGCGCCACAGTACCTGAGTAATCTTTTGGTTATTTATGATCCGCCACGCCTACGCCAATCAAAGGGTGCAGGTTATGTGGTAGTACACTACCAGTCAAAAGTTTGGACACACCTTCTGGTCATGGTCTTTCCTGATGTTTATTTCTTTCTACATTGTAAAACAATGCTGAAGGTGGCCGAAATACACAGTAATCTTGTTTGAACAGTTGATATTGAGATATGTCTGCTACTTATGCTCTGTAAAGCCTTCATAACGGCTCTAATCTGAGGTGCTGTTAATTGGTGATTTCTGAGGCTGGCAACTCTAAATGAACTTCTGTGCAGCAGAGGTCAGTTTTGGTCTTGCTTTACTGGGATGGTCTTCATGTGAGCCAGTTTCATCATGGTGCTTGATGGGTTTTGCAAATGCACTTTTACAATACTGTTCTTGCAAGAACTATTCCAGAACACCTGACCTTCGTGTCTTAAAATAACAACTGACTGTTGTTTTTTGTCATTACATATGGATTACTTAAGTCCATGTATGTTATTTCATAGTTTTGAAATCTCCAGTATTGTTCTAGAATGTAGAAAATAAACAAAAAACATTGAAATAAAAGGTGTGACCAAAGTTTTGACTAGTAGTGTACCTCAAGTAGTAAATGCTACAGTAGGGGGCAGAGCTTTTTCTTTCAAAGACCCACAGTTATGGAACAGCCTTCCAATTAGTGTTCGGGATTCAGACGACAGTCTCAATGTTTAAGTCTAGGCTGGAAACACATTTGTTTAGTCAAGCTTTCATTGTATAGTTTTTCTTAAGTAAAGGAGCAGACCTGGAAGGATGTTTGGATGCCTTACCACCCTCGCAAGTCGCTCAGTTTTGCTGACTGTGAAGTGGTTGGACATTTTATGTCCCGGGAAGCCTTCATGTCTGTCACCTTCTGGCTCTCCCTTTTAGTTATGCTGTCATAGCTAGTCTTGCCGAAGTCCCTGCCTACATTGTCTTTAGACATCACATGATCACAAGCATACTTAATATCTTCCAGTGTGACCACTGCCTCTACCCCTGGGCGGAGTCTTGTCACTTGGTGGTGCTCACTAACGCTATAGATCGATCTGTGTGGACAGCCTGTGACCCAGGAGACAGCCGTGGACAGAGCCACTTGGGACTTTCACACCGGCACAGATCTGCCGTTATATCTGTCAGATTGTGACAGCAAGGAATTAGTGCCTACAGTGAACTGAGACTACACTGACCTAATAGTTCCTCATGGGCCCTTGATTGCTGTTGTAGAAAGGACATTATTTAGTTACAGTTTCATTATTTACTGTCCAGTGTCACCCAAATGAGGATGAGGTTTCCTTCTGAGCCTGGTTCCTCTCAAGGTTTCTTCCTCATATCATCACAGGGAGTTTTTCCTAGCCACAGTCACCGCAGGCTTGTTTATTTGGGATAGAATAGGGATAAAATAGTTTAATAATTTAATGAATTTTTTTTCTCCTTTCCTTTGTAAAGCTGCTTTAAAACAATGTCCATTGTAAAAGGCACTATAAATTGAATTGAAATGAATTGAATTGAATTTCCTCACAGAAAACCTTTGTTTTTGTTTGGCTGTAGCTTTTTCACCTGGATTCTATAATCAGCAATCAAAAACACCACAATTCTCTTGACTGTGATTAATCTCCTGTTTAATTGTTTCAACAGGTTTGCAGTAATACATGACTTTGCAGCTGCTAGGTTAAGGCATCAATTATTGCAATCTTCTGTGATGTGTTTATCCACCTTCTTTACTATTTATTCCTCAGGAACCTATGCAGAGTTTTGTCTTGCTTTTCACTTTCTCTTCACTTTTTTTTTTGTCAGTTGTCCTTTTTTTTTTTTTTAAATATAAATAAACAAAAAGGTGAAAAGCATTGCTGATCACTGTGTACCAGCTACCCAAATTGATTAAAAGAATGCAGAAATGTCTGACAAAAGGGCACACTGGTCTGTTCCTCATTCATTCATTTTTCTTCCAAAGGTTGCACAAACCACAGATGGAATGGATGCTGACTTGTGGAAGGATGGACTGTTTAAGTCGAAGGTGACACGCTACCTTTGCTTCACTAGGGTCTTCTCTAAGGAAAATGTAAGTAATGTACTTTTTTCAGTTTCATTTCTAATCTAAAAAAATTTATAATGTTTGAATCAGGAATTATAGTTTTATAGTTAGGACCTGTGTTACAATACAATTTGGTTTCACTTTTTGATTTTTAAAAAATTCTTTTAAAAAAAAAATACTACTAATAATTTTCTTTTAACACCATGAGTACTTCTAACACTTTTGAGAGGAATTTATTTAGGCCAGCTTTTGGCAGGATGAATCACAATGTGTGTAGTTAAAGGCAGCATATTCCAGACATTATTTAAACTGTAATGCTGATTTTAAAATCAAATGAAATGTTTAGTATCAGTTTTGTTATCTGTAATGAGGAATGTGTGTGATTGACAGATGTCCTTCATGAAAAAGTGAGAGATTCGTTGCCTTTTGTTAATATAGAATCATATATTGTTAAAGAATGAAACTAAAATATCAAATGGGCATTAAATTTGCTTTTTTAATTTTGGGAACCATTAAAATGTAAGAAAAATGCAATTGGAAATAGGTTTTTAAGCTGAATTTGAATTATGTCTTTAATTAATTAGACCTCACAATGGAATTGCAATTGATCAGCCCATGCTTACTCCAAGTAGATTGCTCCAAATATTTATTTGCACTGAAGACAATTTTTTTTTGGATTCAAAAAATAATTAATGATGGTAGTTTGAGACAGTGAAAAGGGATTCTTCACAGTCGACATTACCCAAGTCTTTGCAAAGCATTTCTTTCAACTTAAAGCTCAGCAGACTTAGCAGTTCTGTACAGTGAAGACATGTCATGTATGGCACCAATATTTGTTAAGCACTTCTGGCAGCCCTTGAACACAATTGAGACCTGTGTCTGTATAATATATCTTCTGCTATTATTCATGCTCTAGGAAGCTGAGTGTAGATGGTGATTGTTGATATTTAGAGGGTAGATTTGGGAGAGAAGAAAAACTTGAAACTTCTGCACAACTCTTTACTACTCAAACCCCAGGCACTTTATCTCTTTCTAAGATTGTCAGACTTTCTTTTCTAACCTGACATTACCCATACACAACTAGGATTCCCCTTCTCTTTTACTGACAAATTCTGCAACCCTAGCATATGGTTGTGGTTGCCACAAGTCATGACTTGTGAGCCAGACTCATTACTCTGGATTGGAACTGGGGATTTTGGTTTCTATAGTGGTCTGCCTTGGTTTTGTTAGCTCTGGCAGTTTGTTGTAGTCTTTGGTATTAGTCTTTGAACTTGCATCTTGGTCCAGTTTGGCAAATCCCTGAGTGTGATGTGATAGCCTCGGTCGACCTGTTGCTATTATCTCATCAAACTCGCTTGCACCTCCTGCTGGTAAAGCGGACAAGCAGCAGGTGTCAATTATGCTTCGATGTTCAATTGCTCTTCCTGCGATATGTGCAGATGTGCAACGTTGAATCTCTTTGCGAATTTGAATCACTGAATTTGTGGAAACGAAATAAGCACCGAAATGGCCTGTCAGTTGTTATAGATTGTATTTTAAAAATCTGAATATAAATGATATTTGGTTTCAAGAACAGCTGAAGAACAAGCACGTTGTATGTCCGTAGCTGATTATGCAAAATCAAAAACTGAGCTGCCGCACATGTCAAAGTGTGGGATTGCTCGGACCTGACCAAACGGTTAGGATGAAATTAGCATCTGAGTGGGTGAGTTGTGCGGTGACATCCACAGCTCCAGATAAAAACAGAACAGCAACGGGCACTTCATAAAAAAGTGTTTAAGCACAGTCGTACTAACACATATATTAAAAAAAACTCCATGATTGGCCCATATATGAAGCAGAATAATACACTACACCAATCAGAAACTTGTTAATGATTATAGTTGCGCTATCATCGTTTAGTGACGTCATGTTCCGGGAAAACTGAAGTTGTGTGGTTGGTGTCGATCACAGCGGTAAGAAATTGCTGGTTTCTGTCTGGAAATTATTCATTTACAAATTAAGCACTGGTGCCAGTGATACGCTGGGTGGTTTTCACCACCCGCTGAAGGGCTTTACAGTCTGTAGCTGTGCAGTTGCCGTACCAGACTGAGGTGCAGTTGGTATTATTGCTCCCAAAGGTACAGCGGTGAAAGTTCACAAGAATCTTGGAGCAGAGCTGGGCCTTTTTCAGTCTCTTCAGAAAATAAAGGCATTGTTGTGCCTTTTTAATCAGGAAGGAGGCTTTCATGGATCAGGTCAGGTCCTCTGAGATGTGGACCCCGAGGAACTTAAACCTAGGTACACGCTCAACAGCAGCTCCGGTGATGTGAGTGGGAGCATGAGTGTGATTCCTAGCATGTTTGAGGTCGACAATTGACCTCCTTTATTTTCCTGGTGTTGAGTTCCAGGTTGTTGTCCCCACACCAAGCCACAAGGTGCTAGATCTCCTCCCTGTAAGCCATCTCATTGTTACCTCTGATCAGGCCTATCACCATGGTGTCATCTGCAAACTTGATGATGCTGTAAGAGGCATGTACAGGTATGCAGTCATGGGTGAAGAGGGAGTATAGAAGAGGGGACAATACACATCCTTGGGGAACTCCAGTGTTAAAGATGAGACTGGAGAATGTAAGGTTGTCCAGTCTGCCAGACTGTGGTTGGTCTATGAGAAAGTCCAGAGTCCAACTGCAGAGAGGAGTACTAATTCCAAGCTTCAAGATTAGCTTGGGTGGGCTGACTGTGTTGAATGCTGAACTAAAGTCAATGAACAGCATCCTGATGTAAGTGTTTGGGATGTCCAGGTGAGTCAGAGCAGAATGAAGCGCTGTGGAGATGGCGTCCTCTGTTGACCGGTTACAGCGATAAGCGAACTGGTGTGGATCCAGAGTGGGGACTACAGCCTGAGCTAGGGACAGGTTAAAGATGTCTGTGAAGTCACACCCAGCCAGGGATGCCGTCAGGGCCAGTTGCTTTTCGTTCATTGACCCTACTCAGAGTAGCACACACTTCCAAGGTGGAGAGAGTGAGTGGCTGCTCATCTGGTAGTAGTTCAGCCTTGAGCATGGACTCCATCCTCCTTTTTCAAAACAAGCATAGAAGTGATTTAGCTCATCTGAGAGTAAGGCAGAGCTGGTAGTAGGTGATGTGCTCGGTGGTTTTTGGTCAGTGATGGCCTGGATCCCTTGCCACATGTGCCTTGGGTCAGCAGAGTTGAAGTGTTCCTCAAACTGCTGTTTGTGTTCGCATTTGGCTTTGCATATTCCCCTCCTCAGATTGGCCCTGGCGATGCTATAGGCCTCCCTGTCACCGGACCTGAAGGCTGTGTTGCGTGCCTTAAGCAGAAGGCGAACCTCCCGGTTCATCCAGGGCTTCTGGTTTGGGAACAAAATGATTGTTTTCTGTGTGGTCATCTGGTCCACACATCTGTTAATATGCTCCAAAACAGAGTTGGTGTAGGTGTTAATGTTGGTGTCTGAGTCTATGGTGGCCTGGTTACACTCCAGTCAGTGTGTGAAAACTTCTGATAAAGAGCAGCATCAGCCCCATCCAGCCAGACTTTAATAGTCCTGACTGGGTTTCACACGTTTGATGACTGGTGAGTATTTGGGCAGCAGAAACAATGAAAGATGGTCAGATTGTCCAGGGTGGGGGAGAAGCATGACTTTATAAGCATCGGCCACACAGGGTTTTGTGTCCTCTAATGAAGCAGGAGACATTCTGTTGAAACTGTTGAGCAGATCTTAAATTGCAGTGATTAAAAACGGCAGTGACAATAAAGGCTCCATCAGGGTGCAGTGTCTGCAGATTGTTAATAACAGCACTGAGTTCTTTCAGTGCTGCGATCTTTCAATATTAGCCCTTGCATCCAGGGGGGCATACACTGCTATCACAACAACGCATGTAAACTTGCGAGGTAAATAAAAGGGTCTGCACTTAATGATCAGGTATTCAAGATCAGCAGAGGAATAGGAACAAACAGAGACAGTGCATCATGTTTTGTTTACATAGATACATAAGCCCCCACCTGTTTTTACCTGTGGCTGCAGCTTCTCTATCAGCCTTGAAAATAGTGCACCCCTCAAGCTCCAGCACACTGTTCGGAATGCCGTTTTTAAGCCAAGTTTCAGAGAAAACCATTAATTTGCGTTCCGTGATCTGTCTTTATTTAAGTGTCCAAATCCTGAGCTCGTCCAGTTTGTTCGTCATAGTGCTAGTCAGTGTGGCTTTTGCATTAGCTTGGCTCGTAGCCCTCTGCTTTGTTTACGGTCTCTGTACCGGCACCGGACTCTTCTGATCGGATCAAGGGGCATAATTTGTGGCGCCTTCCTCACAAGCTGGTCACTAGCCGGTGGTAGCTGGTCAAAGTTCAAAACGTAGTTCGAAACAGAGTTTGTGTACGCATAATTGATGTTAAGTCATATGTTAAAATCCCACAACTGAAACGAACAAACATGCAGGTGGTTAGTAGGTGAATTAGCAATAATACAGATAATACACATCGCCATATTAGTTGTCTTCAAATTAAGTAAACTTTTATCCACTGATCTGTGCTATAATTGTAGTTTCTCTATGACTCTAATCATGTCAAGCATTTTCTAGTCAAAACTGCTGAATTTGCATTTTCCCTTTTCAGATAAATGGGAGAGACGTAATGTGAGGCAGCGATGCACTTAGCCTCACCTTGGATTGTGAAAATTCATATATTTTCATTATCATGTACATAAATTCTTAAAATTCTTCTTCTAAAAATCTTCTTATCCATCTGTTTTTAAATACTGCACATTACCTTCACATGTCATGCAGATAACAATTTTAAACTTCCAGACTGGCTTTGTCAAACCAGGATCAAATTTTGTTGTGACCAACTTTACCTATCTAGTTATTATTAATCATCTGAGGACAGACATTTCTAAACTCTTCACCTCCTAGACCTTTCAATCTACATGCACCAAACTTGGCAAAGACATTCAACCTGTCTACACTAAGAAGATATTATTAGAGGAGTACTTTATGTACTTACTCAGACTATTCCAGTCAAGAAAGTTGGGGGCTTCAGTTAAACCCCAGACAAAAAAAATATCAAATGAGCATATTTGTTACTACAGTATGTTGTATTTTTACATTGGCTTTTTATTTAATTTGACATGAGATTTACTTGGGAAACATGAAAGTAAGACACAGCAAATTTGTGTCACATCAAATGTATAAATGTTGGCAAGCCTGTTGTGGTTAGTGCTAAGGCTATGATAATGCTAAGCCTTGCACACAGGAGCACCACCCATCTCTGCTTCACAGGTCAAACAGGTTTAGAGCAAGATATGGTCATTTTTCTGCACAAAAAGCTGACAAGTTCAAGTCAAATCAAGAAGCATTTATTGTCATGTATAGCTGATGCAGTACATAGAGGAGACAACATTTCTTCAGGACCATGGTGCTACATAAAACAATGCAGAGCTAAGGACCGAAAAATAGGTTGTCCTAGGTACATAAACTGCATAGTGTGCAACCATGTACAATCAGTGCATGACAAAAGACAGTGCAGACAGACAATACAATACACTTATAGGACAGATACATAAAATAGTGCTGACCAGTGTACAGTCTGTATTGATCATGGTAGAAATAAGAAATTGCAAACGAGTATTTTTTTTGGAAATTTGAAAATACAGTGGATAAAAAAGGTTACACACCCCTTATAAATGACATGTTTTTTTAATGTAAAAAACCAAGATAAATCCTGTCAGAACCTTTTCCACCTTTATTGTGAAATTGCAAGCTATATATTAAAGTGAAAAAAAAACCCAATAAGAATCACTTTAGGAGAAAAAAGATAAAAAGAATAAATGTACAATAAACTGGCTGCATAAGTGTGCACACCCCTAAACTAATAATTAGTTAAAGCACCTTTAGATTTTATCACAGAATTTAATCTTATTTGGGTAAAAGTCGATCAGTTTGGCACAACTTGACTTATTAATATTTTGCCATTCTTCCCTTCAAAACCATGTTAACTCTGTCAAATTGGTTGGGCATCATCTGTGCACAACTCTGGTCAGGTCACCCCACAGATTTTCGATTGGATTTAGATCTGGAATCTGACTGGGCCATTCTAAAACCTTGATCTTGTTTTGCTGAAGCCATTTCTTTGTTGATTTCTAGGTGTGCTTCAGGCCATTGTCATGCTGGAAGGTGAAATTCCAGTTTTAGCAGAAGCTGTAAGGTTTTGCACCAAAATTGACTAGTATTTAGAGCTATTCAGTATTCCTTCCACCCTAAATTGCTGCAGTTCTTTTACTAGTGCTGTAGGCTTCTTGACAGCCTCCCTGACCAGTTAATTGGTAGAAACCATGGTGGGCAAAGTACACATACTTGTACTTGAGTGAAAGTAGAAATTCCCTAGTTAAAATGTTACTCCAGTTCCAGAATCAGTCACTCTACTCACAAATGCCTGTTAATACAAGGTTAGATGAACCTGATACAGATGTCAGATAACATTATTCTAAGCATGTCGTGTGAAGCAATGTGAGCAATGTATCCGTCCCAGTGTTTACAGAGCACAGGTATTTGTGCATGGACACAACACAAGAAAAAGGATCCTTATATAAAGGCAGGGTCTGTGGCTTGTAAATTGTTTCCTTCATAAAGTGCTTAAAAATGAAAAGCAGAAGAAAATAGTAAGTACTGCAGTGGGTCAGTCTGACTTGGTAACTCAGAATAACTAATGTGTGCTGGACATGCCTGTGTCCTGGGGAATCAGTTTTTAACAAATGACAAGTGAGGATCTAAGCAGATTCACTTTAACAGAAACTTTCTGCTATACATCTGCTATACTGTTTCTAGATGGCAGAAGAGCGAAGAGTGTGTGTGACGTGTGTGGGTTCATCCACAGAAGCTATGCAATGCAGTGTGTGGTGTAAATGTCAATGATGAAGAAAAGACAGACTCAGATTATCTTCTCAGTTGTCCTTACTGTTCACTGCAGGGTCTTGTGAACCAAGACTGTGCAATTCCCAAACCAGATAGTAATGCAGCAGCTCAGGATGCTCTTGATGGTCCCTCTGTAGAACATGGTCAGGAGGGGGGGTGGGATATGGGCTTTCCTTAGTCTTTGTAAGAAGCAGATGCTGGGCTTTTTTGCTGATGGAGCTGGTGTTCAGTGATTAGGAGAAGCTTCTCAATGATGTGCTGAGGGATAATTGTGTTGAACGCTGAACTGAAGTCTATGAACAGCATTCGTCCTTTCTGTCCATGTGTGTAATGGAGAGTCAAAGTAACAGCATTGTCCGTGGAGCAGTTTGGACAATACGCAGACTGCAAGTTGTCCAGTGATGGTGGCAGCAGGGTCTTGATGTGCCTCATGACTAGCCTCTTAAAGCACTTCATCACAATGTTCAGTTCTATGGGACGATATTGAGTAGTTGAGACATGGCACTGTAGATTTCCTCGGGACAGGGACAATAGTGGTGATCTTTAGGCATGTATTAGCAGCACTGCCACACAGGTTCAGCAGTCTTCTGTGGGTTAACTCTGCATAGAGTTCTGTTCACATCAGCCGTGGTTAGACAGAGCTCCTGGTCATTGGGAGGAGAGACGGTCTTCCTCACCACTGTGTGGTTCTGAACCTCAAACCAAGCATAGCAGTTGTTCAGTGCATCTGGAAGAAAGGCATCGCTGTCACAGGTGGGCATGCACATGCTTTGCTACTCTGATGGCTCAGGATAGTTTGGGCCCTGCAGTTCTTAAGGCCATCTTGTCCCCTGCTCTGAAGGTGGAGGCTCTGGAGAGCATCTTGGATCATATATTCGCAAATCATCCACAAAGTCAACACCCTGTTTAGGTAATAATGATGTTTCACCGGTTGTGTCTAAAAATGCAACTGACAGGACAGTAGTGTTGTAGTATATGGACAGTAGTATGTTCTGTAATATGTCAGGTGGCTAGCAAGCAAGATCACTGGTGGTTATAATTGAGTGGCACTTTATGGCAGGAATGACCATCCAAAGATCACTGTTTGCAGGCTGTAGTGATGATCTGTTACCCAGTGGGCCAGTCTCTGCTAGACAAGGGAGTACCTCATGTCCTGTTACAGTAAAACAGACAATTGCTAGTAAGTGCCATGCATTAGGTAATGTTGTAACACCTCTTCAGTTTGTCTGGGTTTTTCTGCCCGGGCATTATAAAACGTACAGGAAAACACACGATACAAAGCAAGCCTCATTGGCAAGCATCCAGCCCGGACCTACCTGATTTGAATTAGTGATTTTAGTGTCTACATAGATCTTCATACTTACTTGGAACATTACACTGATTTGTATCTTATATAACAAAGGAGAAGATTAGTAAAATAGGTACCACACTTAACCAAGACTCAGCAGAGCATATCATTGTAGCTGTGATGCAGCAGTCTTTGAACACATGCCTTGCATAACTGTACTCTGACAGTGTCTCAACAGAAATCTTGAACAGTTTTTGGGTAATTTAAACAACTTCCTTGGAAAAAGGTTTTCCTTGAAATTCTGGTTTGTCTTTTAAGTGCAAGTCAGTAGGCCATTTCTGCTACCCTATTCTCATTATCTATGCATGTTGTATGCATCTTTCCACAGAGTCATTTAGGAAATGTGCTGGTGGACATGAAGCTAATTGACATTAAAGATACACTGCCTGTTGGCTTTATCCCGATTCAAGAGACAGTGGACACACGTAAGCTAAGCACTTATTTCTTGTTTAGTGCTTGCTTACTTACAGGCAACATAACATCATAATTTTATACCAAAGCTGACAACAATAGTTTAACATACATTTAACAGTATTATTTTTAATGCATGAAATTAATTGCATGAGCTCAAAATGCAGACTTGTATTTTTAATTTTAGGGGGGATTTATATCCAAATTGGCTGAAAGATGATTTCCAGGAATTGTTGCACTTTTTCATAAAATAATGATTATTTTCATTACAGACTTCCACTGAAAGAGAGAATTTATGTAGACAAGGATGCGCTTAAATTATAGTTTTTATCCAATTATACTTTCTTCAGTTAGCAAATAAATTTTGTAACTTAGAAAACCCATTGTTGTAGATTTGCATCGTTTTTCCAAAATCTACCCAATGCACAATAAATGTAGTCTTAATGAATCAGTTTATTAGTCCTAATCTGTGCTTTTAATCCTACTGCTACTTCTGGTCCATTAATCGTTCTATAATCTTTGTTTTTTTATTCTCTTCAGAGGAGCCAGCTTTCAGGAAACGGAGGCTGTGTATTAAGTTTATCCCAAGAGATTCCACTGAGGCTGCAATTTGTGACATTCGGATTCTGGGACGCTCCAAACAGGCTCCACCACAGTATACATTCATAGGGTCAGTGTCCATACAGATCTGTAGTCAGGTTAATAGTTTCCAACTGTTTAGAATGCTTATATATTTTGTGGTCATAGTTATGCTTTCTTGATGTTTTATTCACTGTAAGGTGCTTTGCAAAGTTGAATGTTCAACTCTAATTTTAATGTCAGGAGACCCACAAAAATCAGTCACTTAATTTTAACTAATATACAGTGGATATAAAAAGTCTACACATCTCTGTTAGAAGGTTTTGTAATGAGGAAAAGTAGCCTTAGATAAATCATGTCAGATCATTTTCTATCAGGTTATTAAGTTATAAGTTTTTCCTTTTCTCCTAAAATAAATCTATCTCTGTTTTTCACTTAGATTTTATTTCATTAAGTATGGAAGACGAATTGGCATGACTTATCTTGGTTTCATTTTTACTTTGCAATAGAGAGAAACAAGGACAGTGACAAAGAGAGATAGTATAGAATGGGAGAGTGAAGTCGAGAGAAAGAAGCTGGTAAGTTCAAAATCATCAGGCATAAACCTGTGTTAATATCCTGCCAGCCCCAGGAACTGTCCCATTTTTTGTTTTGGGTCATGGGCAGGCCACAAGCACAAATCAGTTTAGGGATAATGTCCAAGTTAAATCCCAGATAATAAACCTCCATCCATCAAGTTGAGCATTCTTAGTGTGGCTTCCTCAGATTGGTGCCTAAGATGGCAGCCAAAGTGTTATCTCTACCTGTGTCTGTCTTTTTGTCTTTTTTTTGTCTAATTTTTGACTGGTGATCCAGTTCAGATTTAATATTCAAGGGACATGCTTCTTAATATCAGGAAAACTGTACTTAGTTGACAGTGCACAGAGTTAATATGAGGATTAATTAGCATTGCTCTTGAGGTGTGCTCCCATGGCTCTTAAGCAGCGTGAAAAAGACAGAGAGGCAAGTGTGCTGGAGCACTAGTCATATTTAAAGAGGCCACTCCCAGGAATATTGCTCTCTTATGTGTGCTCAATTTGTAACAAGATTGGCAAACTCAAAATTTGGACAAAACATGGACTACTGAAGCAAGTGAAGACATAAAACACTGCCTCTGTGCCACAGACTGGGACATGCTTAAATCAAATCAGCATGTGGATCAGTGTATGTATAGAATCAGATCTTGCATTAGCTTTTGTCCCAGAAAACCATATTCCCACAAAACCATCACCTGCTTCACAAGCTGAGTAGCCAAACAGCGGTAATATGATAAGCTGAATCAATCACTTTCTTCTAATGATTTGTCCTCATTTTCAGACCATCCCAAAAGTTAAAAGATGATCTTGGTCTTTTGACCTCTTTTTTTATATTTTTTTTACACAAATGACTGTTTTCAGTGAAGGATCTATGAAATTTGCATATGACATCATTGTGATTGGTCTCTTTATTGATGATGATGAGTCAAAGTACCATCGGGAGGGGGCAACAACCAGCCTCCAACAAGCTTGAGCTCAACACTCTTAAAACCACAGAAATATATCAGTGAGGACTGTTATGTTAAAGTTTCTGAGAACTTTGACAACATGGGATCTCAAATGGGAGATGCATACATCAATCATCAACAAGACAGGTCAGCAAAGGTTGTATTTCTTACTGCGACTGGTAAATTTACATTCATCCCAGGCTATACTGGTACAATTCTTTACTGGCACTACAGAAAGCATTTTTACATCTGCCATTACTCTCTGGGTTTTGTGAATCCTCCACCAGAGAAAAGAGGAAGTTGCAACAAACTATCAAGGTTGCAGGAAAATCAACAGCTGTAATCTGTTATTTCTAAGACCTGTTTATCACCTAGACAAAGAGGCAAGCAGGAAATTTGTCGGTAACTTCCACCTTGCAAATTAAAACTACTGTCATGGGCAGCCAAGGCTCATTGATGCACATGGGGAGCGAAGGCTGACCCATGTGATATGATCCACCAGGCAAGCTACTGTTGCTCACAAAAGAAGAATGGTGACATTAGCTGGTCATCAGCTTGATTATAAGCCAGGCATATGCACTGTTCCTACATTTCTTGCTAACCTGCCAGCAATGGTGCCATGTAAGTTATCCATAATAAGATGCAAGTGGTGGGTATCTGGCCACTGAAGTACCCCATACCTGTTATTTTTACTTAAAAAAAAAAAGAACACAGCTGTTAAATAACAAATCTATTCATTATTTTAGTTAGGTGAGGAGTGCTGGATGGTAAACGGGAAAACACATTGCTTACGGCACCATTAATTGTTGGCAATCGGTTATAAATTCCTAACCTAATTGAGCATTTCCCAACAGAGAGCTGAACAACATGGGGATCTGGTACCGAATGGGGAAGGTGCCTAGAACTCAGGACTGCTCTCCCACAGCAACCACCACGAGCATACAAACAGTCACCAACTCTACTTCAGTTCCTGTCCTACCCAAGTATGTGTGCCTGACCAAACTTTAATATACACAAAAGTTAAGCTTAATACAATTAAGCTCTGTATCTTATCATTGGATTTTAAGGTATAATTGCATGCTGTCTAATCCTAGTGGTTCTTTTGAAACTAATATTTGTGGTTATATCCCAGACGCTGACATAGAACAAGCCAGAAGAAAGAAGGTCATTATTTTATTTTTTAGAATTTTCACTGGATATTGGCAATGAAAAAGGTTTGATTTCTATGCATCATGCAAAGTGCATGTTGTAAGTTCCACTTTCCTTAAGGATCATGGAGTCTTCCTAAAGGAGTCTTTCATGTACACTATGTAGATTTTGTTTTTGTTTGTTTTTTGTCCTTTATCATTATTGCTTCATATAAATTTCCTGTGGTAGATAAAGTGATTATTATGATAAATGGTCATCATTGCCCTGTATTTGAATTGCGTGGTAGCATTGAAGAATGCTTTTTTTTCCCTCGTGACTTCTCACATATGGTCACCCAGGCACCAGTTTTCACAATCCCAGTGCTCAAACTGAGAGTAGGCATTCAAAACTATTAATTGTTTAAATTCCCAGGAGATCAGCAGTTCAAGTTCCATTTTTCAAGTAATCATTATATGACTGAAAGGTGTTTGCCCAGTTGTGGCCTGTTGGACAAAACTTAAAAAATGGAACTGCTGAATTACAGTTAAAGTCAGAGAACACACTATCATTCTGATGTATAATATAAATATGAATATAATATGACATGTAGCTGCATGAATTAATCATTGTGTTGCTGCCACATGATTATCTGTTTGTATAACTGCATGAGCAGGTGTGCAGGTATTCCTATTATGTCCTTATGTTTCTAACCCTGGCAAACAGCTTTGGAAGTTAACGGGTTTGGGCTGGAAAAAACAGTAATAAAGATAAAAGTAGTTGCTAAGGTAACCCAGGTGGTCAATAGAGTGTTAGTAGCATGATGCTAGTAAGCTTCTAGTCTGCTGCTGAGGTTTTTGAGGTAGTTGCTATGTTATCCTGTAAGTGTAAGTAAATATCACATGTAAGAGGTTGCTAGAGCCTTAATATTAAAGAAAAGACAAAAGAAAGAACAAAACTGTAAAAGAAAGCAGGAGCAAACTAGAGAAAGAAAGTTTGATTAAAGAGAGTGTAAAGAAAGAAAATATATAAAATAAATTCTAAACGAAGAATGAAAAAGAAAGAAAGGATGTGATTAAGAAGTGAGACACAGGATTGATTTGGGAAAAGTGATAGTGTGAGAGAAAGTGTAGGCCTTGAGCACCTGAATGGTTTTGACATCATGGAATTATTAACTGTCAGACATCCCTTTGTGTACTCTTAATGAGTGTCTATTACAAACATTTAAATATAAGCTTACAAATTTAAAAATATATAATTTGTCACATTCTAAATTATTACAGTCTAAATGGTTAACTAGACAATACCTCACTCCAGCTAAGTTGCATTATTACATAATTACATAATTCCCAGCACTAGCTAAAATGTTGTAAGCATATGCATCTGTTGCTTTTCAACTTGGTAAGCAGGTTTTGTTTCATGTCACCCACTATTTGGTCATTCATTTCACTACAACACAGTTCCTTATTACCCATACAGTACCTTGTGCTCACTGTTATCTTTACAAAATTACATACCTGTGTTGTCTTGAATATATGCATTTGGGGACAGTCAGCAGTCAGGGAAATATTCACATTTGGTTTTGGGGCATTTAGCAATATGGGCAGGCAGTTTTGCCTTTGAGGCATTAACAGTGACAGTTAACATTTCTTTTTGGGTGTAGTGGACTTGAGCAATGAGAAGAGGTCTTATTTTGGGCTTTGGGGTCTTTAGCTTTCATATGGGTATTAATTTTTGTGAAAGTAGCAGTTGGATTAATAGGTGAACAGACATAGGATTAGTTTGGGAGAAGTGTACAGGCCTGTGTGGTGTCTCTGATAAAGGCCCATCACAAATTGTAACTGACAAACATTGTGTTTTGTACTTGCAATGGGTGTTTATTAAAAAATTACAGATTATATTTAAATTTGGGTTTTGGGGCATTTAGCAGTCTGAAGGTATTTAGTTTTGAATTAGAACAATTTGTACAATTTGGTTTTTTTTTGTCTAATTTATTTATTTATTTATTTTTATTTTTATTTTATTTTTTTTTTGATAGTTTGTTTTGCTCTGTTTGTTTTTTACTTGTTCTCTGGTGTTGTAGTTGGTAGCTATTCATTGCTAAGTGCAAAAGCTGGTTCTTATTGATACTATAAATGTGTGTCGTGGTTTGCCAGGTGTTTAATACGATGTTCGCAGTATTTGCTATGGTGTTGCTAGGCAGTTGTGATTGTATTCCAGTTGGAACTAAATTTTTGCTGTATTCTTACAGGTGGGTGCTGACTGGCTGCTATGTGTTATATTAGGTGGTTGCTAAAGCCTTGCCAAAAAGAAATAAAGTATAAAGGTCAGAAAATCTAAACAAAACAAAAAGAAAGATTGTAAAAGGTAAAAATGAAGGGTTAATGGAATTAAATAAAAATGTTCATAAAGATGGAAAAATAATAAACAGAAGCAAAGATTGTTGCTAATATTATCCAAAATGATTCCAGATGGTTGTTAGGGTTTTGCAAGGCAGATGCTAGGTTGTTCCAGGTGGTTGCAAGGCTGTTCATAAAGTCTCCCTGCTGATTACTACTGTGCAGGTTTAAAATGTACTTGTGGTGATAGCTGGTGACTGGTCGTCTTTACTTGACAGACATATAATGTGTGACCTTTAAGACTATATGTTGTTTCATTGAATATTACTATTCATTTCACAGATACACCCATAAGAAGTATTCTTTAATTTTATTAAATTTTACAGTGGTACTGTGTAATCATAATCAAATGTATGTCTTTTTTTCCACAGACACATATCTATGACCCTACCTGCCAGTTTTAGGAGAAGTACCACTCGACCTGACTATGAACATCAAAGCTCCAACCTATATGCTATCTCAGGTAAAAACTTTCATGCCATCTCAGTTTTAGTTTATGCTACTCTTCTGACATTTGATGTACATGTGTACAGTGTATGGGCTAGATAGTGGTGATATTTACATTTTTCTGTGTAGCACTACTTTTCCAAAATGTCACTACTACTCTGTTGGTTATTCTCTTTTTCCCCTTCTTGTTCCACTGGGAGATTCTTAATAAAGATCTCTTTTTGGCTAGCATTACTTGGAGCTGATAATTTTAAGGGTTTGTTTTTGTTCAATGTTTTGAATTTTAGCTATGGATGGAGTGCCATTTGTGATCTCGGAGAAGTTTGCATGTGCTTCCAGTGATGTAAGTCTGCCTTTGTCATTTTCATTTCTTTGTCATTAATGTGAAATAAGTAAAACACAGTAAACCATTAATTCCAAATGTAAATAAGCTGCCATTCACAAATATGCTGTTACTGTGGGTCTGAAATATTGAGCTCACACCGCAGGCTTTACTAAATGTTAAACTTAAGGGATGCTCAGTATTTCTGTTCATTAATTTCTGTTAACATATGAATTGATTAATGAAACATGTCTGCCAGCATAAATAGAAAGGAAGTGATATTTTGTTATATGTTGTTGTGAGTTCTAATAATGGCACCTACTAGTTTATCTAACCTTTTACTCGCTTTTTCAGTTACAACAGATAGACTTGATGGGCATAAGGATCAAATCCCTTGCAGAGATTGAAAAAGAGGTGAGCTTTTTTGGAATGTATCTATGTTCCTGCAAATAGACTTCAACATGACTTAATCATGGCGTTGTAGAAAAATATATGGGTGATACAAAAGTAATTGATATTTTACTGAACTTAATTTTTTTCTGAACTTAATTTTTTTTTCCTCCCCAAATTTTGGAAACACACTGCACTGACAAAATAACTAGTACAGCAGCAGCAATAGTCTCTGTTACAACTACTACTACTACCAAAAGGAATGCAGGAAATAGGGGTGTTGAGGGTGCTACCAGGATTTGTCACTACTCTTGTGCTGAGATGCTTTTCTGCTCACCATGGTTGTAAAAAGTGGCAGCTCAAATCAATCTGGCCATCTTCCTCTGCTCTCTTATCAACAAAGAACTCTCACACATTTCATGTTTTTGCACAACTCAGTGTAATAGGAGAATAGAAGCAGTTTTAGAAATACTAAAACCAGCCCATCTGATGATATCCATGTCCCGGTTAAAGCCACAGAGCTCACACTTTTTCCCCATTCTGATATTTGGTGTGAACATTAACTAAAGCTCTTGACTACTATCTGCATGATTTTTATGGATTGTGCTGCTTTCATTTGATTGGCTGATGAGTACGAGCAGGTGTTCAAATTAAGGTACTCAAATTAAAGTGGTTGTTGTGCCTGTATGCATAACGTCTATGCCAATAACATCAAAACCACTGAGAAATGAAGTGTATAACATTCTCATTACACTGGCACGTATCAATAGGTGGGAATCTGATGCAAGAAAATCAGGCAATTTTAAGGATCTGAGCAACTTTGTCAAGAGCCAAAATGTGATGGCTAGGTGACTGTCAGAGCATCTCCAAACGGTAGGTAGGGTGTTCAATATGTTGAGTGTGTTCAGTATTTAAGATTCAAAGTGTTTGTCATGTGCACAGTGAGGAAAAGAAGTTTCCCTGTACAGTGAAATTCTTACTTTGCTGTCCACAGTGAATGGCAAGACTGTCCAAAAACTATGTAAAAAATAAAAATAGACACAAAAACATAATAAAAAATAAAACTGTGCCACAGAATTAGAAATATAGACTATTTAAATAAAGAAATATAGACTATGTATATCTGTATGTGCAAGTGTACAATATTGACGTGTAAAACAATAGTATAGTAACATGCAAATTGAATGCAGCTGTGGATAATAGCAACAGCAGTAACATTAACAAATGTGCAAAATGAGAGAGCAATTTAGTCCAGCTAATCTATGAGATAGATGAAACTAGTCTATGTCCTCTGCCTACCTGTTTAAAAATCGAATGGCTGATGGAACGAAGGTGTCCCTTAATCTGGAAGTCCTGCATTTCACACCCCTATACCTCTGTCCTAAGGATAGGAGTGTGAATAGTCCATGTTGGGGATGGGTGGGGTCCTTAAGGATGGAGGCAGCTATCCTGTGGACTCTGCTGTGGTGAATAGTCTGCAGAGAGGCCAGTGGAGTACTAATGATATTCTCAGCAGTCTTCATCACTCTCTGTAAATGTTTGCGGTCCCTCACTGTAGTGTTGCCATAATGCACAGTGAAGCAGTTGGTCAAGATGCTCTCAACAACACAGCTGTAGAAGTTGTTGAGGACCTTAAGTGACACGCCAAACTTCCTCAGCCTCCTCAGGAAGTACAACCGCTGTTGTGCCTTCTTAACCAGCGTGGTGGTGTTGAGTGTCCAGGTGAGGTCCTCACTGATGTGGACCCCCAGGTATTTAAAGCTGCTCACCCTCTCCATTTCAAGCTCTCGGATAAACAGTGGCTGGTGAGTTCTCCTCTCCTTCCTTATGTCTACTATCATCTCCTTTGTCTTGTCTATGTTGATGGTGAGGTTGTTGTCCTCACACCATGTCACAAGACCACCTCCCCCCTGTAGGCTGCTTCATCCCATCCAGTGATCCATCCTATCACTGTGGTGTTATCACTGTTGTGGCTGAAGTCCATGACAGACTGCAGTCTGTGGGTGAGTTTATGGGGGATGACTGTGTTGAATGTGGAACTGTAGTCGATAAAGAGCATCCTGATGTACAGTGCCTTGCAAAAGTATTCACCCCCCTTGGCATTTTTCATGTTTTGTTGCCTCACAACCTGGAAATAAAATGGATTGTTTGAAGGTTTGCATCATTTCATTTACAGAGCATGCCTACAACTTTGAAGATGTGATTTTTTTTTATTGTGAAGCAAACAACAAATAGGACAAAATAACAGAAAACTTCAGCGTGCATAAATATTCACCCCCCTAAAGTCAGTACTTTGTAGAGCCACTTTTTATGGCATTTACAGCTGCAAATCACTTTGGATAAGTCTCTATGAGCTTGCCACATCTTGCCACTGGGATTTTTGCTCATTCCTCAAGGCAGAACTGCTCCAGCTCCTTCATCTTGGATGGTTTCCGCTTGTGAACAGCAATCTTCAAGTCTGACCACAGATTCTCAATTGGATTGAGGCCTGGGCTTTGACTAGGCCATTCCAACACATTTAAATGTTTCCCCTTAAACCACTCGAGTGTTGCTTTAGCAGTATGCTTCGGGTCATTGTGCTGCTGGAAGGTGAACCTCCGTCCCAGTCTCAAATCACAGGCAGACTGAAACAGGTTTTGCTCAAGAATATCCCTGTACAGCAGGTCCTCGGTTTATGACGTCCTCGACTTACGGCGTTTGGTGGTTTGCGACATTAAAACAAATTTCGCGTGGGAACTAGTTGGCAAGCGGAGCGGACAACTACGTCGTCATGCGGCACTACACGAGGAAGACGGCAATATGCGAGTTCTGACTTATGGCGAAAATCGAGTTACGTCACGCCGTAGGAACAGAATTCAGAAAGTTGAGGACCCCCTGTATTTAGCACCATCCATCTTTCCCTCAACTCGGATCAGTTTCCCAGTCCCTGCTGCTGAAAAACATCCCCACAGCATGATGCTGCCACCACCATGTTTCACTGTGGGGATGGTGTTCTTGGGGTGATGGGATGTGTTGGGTTTGCACCAGACATAGCGTTTTCCTTGGTGGTCGAAAAGTTCAATTTTAGTCTCATCTGACCAGAGCACCTTCTTCCATACATTTGGGAAATCGCCCACATGTCTTTTGGCAAACTCAAAACATGCCTTCTTATTTTTAACACTAAGTAACGGCTTTTTTTCTGGCCACTCTTCCATAAAGCCCAGCTCTATGGAGTGTACGGCTTATTGTGATCCCATGCACAGATACACCAGTCTCTGCTATGGAACTCTGCAGCTCCTTCAGGGTTACCTTTGGTCTCTGTGCTGCCTCTCTGATTAATGCCCTCCTTGCCCGGTCTGTGAGTTTTGGTGGGCGGCCCTCTCTTGGCAGGTTTGTTGTGGTACCATGTTCATTCCATTTGAAGATGATGGATTTGATGGTGCTCCGGGGGATCATCAAACATTTGGATATTTTTTTATAACCCAACCCTGACTTGTACTTCTCAACAACTTTGTCCCTGACTTGTTTGGAGAGCTCCTTGGTCTTCATGGTGTGATGCCTCTTGCTTAGTGGTGTTGCAGCCTCTGGGGCCTTTCAGAAAAGGTGTGTTTATACTGACAGATCATGTGACACTTAGATTGCACACAGGTGCAACATTTCACTAATTATGTGACTTCTAGTGCAACCAATTACCTTCAGAACTTTTGAGGGGCTTCATAGCAAAGGGGGTGAATACATATGTACATGCCAATTTTCAAATTTTTAATTTTTAAAAATTCTTTTTTATATATATTTTTCTCATTTCACTTCACCAACTTGGACTATTTTGTGCAGATCCATCACATAAAATTCAGATTAAAAAAACATTTAAATGACAGGTTATAATGTAACAAAACATGAAAAATGCCAAGGGGGGTGAATACTTTTGCAAGGCACTGTAGGTGTTCATATCTTCCAGATGAGAAAAGGAAATATGTAGGGCAGCGGCAATGACATCTGAGGTGGACCTGTTGGGCCGGTATCCGTACTGCAGGGGGTCCATGTGTCTGATATGCTGCTCTGAATGTGGGCCAGCACCACTCTCTCAAAACACTTTGTGATTATTGGAGTGAGTGCTATAGTCTGCAGAGTGCTGTAGATAGGATTGAGTGATATAGTCTGTAGAGTGGTGTAGATTGGAGTGAGATTGGTCTGTAGACGTTCAGGCAGTTCGGGGGGCTCTTCTTGGGGAGGGGGGTTGAAGGTTGTGGTCTTGAAGCAGGTTGGTACGGTGCTCTGACTGAGGGAGAGGTTAAAGATGGAAGTGAGTACATCAGCCAGCTCTGAGAGCCCGCCCAGGGATGTTGTCTGGCCCAGCTGCCTTACAGGGGTTGATCTTCCTCAGTGCTTTATGTACCACAGCTGATGATACAGTAAGAAGGGAGAAGGGGGGTTGGTGGTCCCAGTGTGTGTGTGCCTCAATGTGGGCGTATGTGGTGTTGAGGTCATACGGCAGGCTGTCTGAGGGGCTGATAGTAGTGCTCGTGGTGGTCCTGTGGTCTGTGATGTGCGGCAGGCCTATACTGTCTCTTGGCCGCTGTAATGGCTTTTTTAGTCTGTACTTTGCAGCTTTGTACTCATTGCCTGATGTAATTGCAAATGATGGAGCATGCAGTATGTGGCGTTACCTGACTCTTTATCCAGGGCTTCTGATTGGGCAACTTACTGACTTGTATGGTGGGTACGATGTTATCAACACAAGTGTTAATGCACCTAGTCACATAGTCAGCATAATCCTGTATGCTGACAGACTGGGATGTGTTTAAAACTGCAGCATCTCGGGAGGACTTTTCTGTCATAGCAAAACAGTCCTTCAAGATGAGCTTAAACTGTTTGGTGACAGGATTTGTTTGTTTGTTCTTGTACCTGGCTTATAGACAAAGACTCATAGAGATGTGGTCTTATTGTCCAAAGTGGGGGTGGGGTGCAGCCCTGTATGCACCATGTATGTTACTGTAAACATTGTCCAGTGTGATGATATCATGGGTAGGAATGTCCACATGTTGGTGATATTTGGGAAGAACAGTCCATACTTTGCACTGATTAAAGTTGCCAATGGCAATAAAAACAGCATCAGGGTGAGCCATCTCTAATGTGATGAAAACATCGTGGAACTTGCTGAGCACGACTATGGAGTTGGCTCACGGAGGGATGTAAACAGTTGCCATGAACACAGCATTAAATTCTTTGGTTGATAGTAGGGACAGCATTTCAGCAGTAAAAACTCCACATCTGCCGAGCAGTACTTATAAACAGTCTGTATGTCTCCACACCACGAGTTGTTAATAAACACACACACCACCCCCTTTAGCCTTACCAGAGGCTGCAGTCCGGTCACCTCGGAGTATGAAGTGAGTCTGTAGTTGAACAGAGAATTCCAGGACATTGTCTGAGAGCCAGGTCTCGGCAAAAATCAGAGCGCAGCATTCTCTTAATTCCCGTTGTGATTTAATCCTTGCTCTCAGCTCGTCCAGTTTGTTTTCCAGAGATCACACATTAGCTAACGAGGCTGGGTAGTGGTGGCCAGCTAGCATGGGCTTTTAGTCTTTAGTCTTCCTGGGGGGTGGTGGTGGCTGTGGGAGCGGGTAATGATTTGTAGCTCCGGAGGTATGAAATCGGTTAATTCAAATGGTTAGCTGAATTTAAATGTCCATTAATGCTTGTCTGTTGTATGTTAGCAGCGCATGGCATTTGTGCCCTGCAAAAGAAACAAGAAACAAAAAAGAAGGACAAAACAGAGTTCAAGAGCGGAGCAAGCAAACGTCTGCCTTGGGGGGCTCCAGGCAATATTCTGCTGTGAAATCTTGAGTATTGACATTCATGTGGATGTTGATTTTAGCACATATCAGCATCTAAACATTTTTGCAGACCAAGTACACAGCCATCAAGGCTGTGTGTATGTGTGTGTGTTTGTGTGTATATGTATGTATGTGTATATGTGTGTGTGTGTGTGTATATGTATGTGTATATATGTGTATATATATATATATATATATATATATATATATATATATATATATATTTCAAGATTTCAAGAAGCTTTTATTGTCATTTCAACCACATACAGCTGGCGCAGTACATAGTGAAATGAAACAACGTTTCTCCAGGACCTGGTGCTACATAAACATACAACAAGAAGTTCAACACAAAACAACAAACAACACCACAGAGCTAGGACAGAAGTTTGTCTTAGCTACGTAAAGTGCACAGTGTGCAGCTAGGTGCAAACAGAGCATAGACAAGACAGTGCAAAAAAGACAATAAATACAATAAAGACAACACAAAAGAACACAGGACATAAAAGAACGTGTACTGGAATGTAAGTGAAATAAAATAGATAAAGTGAAATGATGTAAAAAAAAAAAAGTATTGTGCAAAAATACACAGCAGCAGTTGAGGTAGTGCAAATAGAATAAACATAAATATAACTATAGCAGCGGATGACAGGTAGAGGTAGTGCAGTAAGTAATGAACAGTATAAATTGTGTGTGTGTGTGTGTGCGTCCACACAGTCAAGAGAGAGTGTGTATCTGTGTGTGAGAGAGACAGAGAGTTAATATACAGTTCAGTCCTGAGTGAGAGTGTGTGTGTGTGTGTGTGTGAGAGAGTGTAGAACAGTTCAGTCCTGAGTGAGAGTGTGTGTGTGTGAATGAGAGTGTAGAACAGTTCAGTCCCGGGTGTTGAGGAGCCTAATGGCTTGAGGAAAGAAACTGTTACACAGTCTGGTTGTGAGGGCCCGAATGCTCCGGTACCTCTTTCCAGATGGCAGGAGGGTGAAGAGTGTGTGTAAGGGGTGTGTGGGGTCGGCCACAATGCTGTTGGCTTTGCGGATGCAGCGTGCGGTGTAAATGTCCGTGATAGAGGGGAGAGAGACTCCGATGATCTTCTCAGCTGTCCTCACTATCCGCTGAAGGGTCTTGTGATCTGAGACGGTGCAGTTCCCAAACCAGGCAGTGATGCAGCTGCTCAGGACGCTCTCGATGGTCCCTCTGTAGAACACAGTCAGGATGGGGGAAGGCAGATGGGCTTTACTCAGCCTCCTCAGGAAGTAGAGGCGCTGGTGGGCTTTCTTGGTGATGGAGCTGGTGTTGAGTGACCAGGTGAAGTTCTCCGCCAGATGGACACCGAGGAATTTGATGCTCTTGACGATCTCCACAGAGGAGCCATCGATGGACAGCGGAGAATGGTCACACTGTGCTCTCCTGAAGTCAACAACCATCTCTTTGGTCTTGTCGACGTTCAGGGAGAGGTTGTTGGCTCTGCACCAGGCTGTTAGATGTTGCACCTCCTCTCTGTATGCTGACTCATCATTCTTGCTGATGAGACCCACCACGGTCGTGTCATCAGCGAACTTGACGATGTGGTTGGAGCTGTGCATTGCTGCACAGTCGTGAGTCAGCAGAGTGAACAGCAATGGACTGAGCACACAGCCCTGAGGTGCTCCAGTGCTCAGTGTGGTGGTGCTGGAGATACTGCTCCCGATCCGGACTGACTGAGGTCTCCCAGTCAGGAAATCCAGGATCCAGTTGCAGAGAGAGGTGTTCAGGCCCAGGAGACTCAGCTTCTTAATCAGCTGCTGAGGGATGATTGTGTTGAATGCTGAACTGAAATCTATGAACAGCATTCGAACGTAGGAGTCAGTCCAGGTGTGTGAGGGCCAGATGGAGGGTTGTGGTGATGGCGTCTTCCGTGGAACGGTTAGGACGATACGCAAACTGCAAGGGATCCAGCAAGGGTGGTAGCTGTGACTTGATGTGCCTCATGACGAGCCTCTCGAAGCATTTCATCACGATTGGTGTGAGTGCAATGGGACGGTAGTCATTGAGGCAGGAAACTGTGGACTTCTTTGGCACAGGGACGATGGTCGTTGTCTTGAGGCACGTAGGGATGATGGAGCTGCTCAGCGAGATGTTGAAGATGTCAGTGAAGACATCTGCTAGCTGCTCTGCACACTCCCTGAGAACTCTGTCAGGAATGTTGTCTGGTCCAGCAGACTTCCGTGGATTAATTAATTCCGTGGATTCCGTGAGACAGAGCACTGGATCATTAGGAGGAGGGATGGTCTTCCTCACTGTTGTGGTGTTCTGTGCCTCAAACCGACCGTAGAAGTCGTTCAGCGCATCTGGAAGGGAGGCATCACTGTCACAGGAAGGTGAAGTTGTCCTGTAGTTGGTGATCACCTGAATGCCCTGCCACATGCGCCGGGAGTCTCTGCTGTTCTGGAAGTGGCCGTGGATTCTATGGCCGTGTGCACGCTTCGCCTCTCTGATGGCTCGGGACAGTTTGGCCCTTGCTGTTTTTAAGGCCGCCCTGTCCCCTGATCTGAAGGCAGAGTCTCTCGACTTCAGGAGAGCACGCACTTTCGCAGTCATCCACGGCTTCTGGTTGGAGCGTGATGTGATGGTCTTGGAGACAGTCACGTCATCGATGCATTTCCCGATGTAGCTGGTCACTGATGCCGTGTATTCCTCCAAGTCAATAGAGTCGCCGTTGGTTGCAGCCTCCCTAAACATATCCCAGTCAGTGCACTCAAAACAGTCCTGAAGAGCAGAGATGGCTCCTGCTGGCCAGGTTTTAACCTGTTTCAGAACCGGTTTAGAGCGTCTGACGAGTGGTCTGTATGCTGGAATCAACATAACAGTGATGTGGTCTGAGTAGCCGAGGTGGGGGCGGGGCTCCGCACGATACGCGCTGGGAATGTTTGAATAAACAACATCCAGCGTGTTCGCCCCTCTCGTAGCAAAGTCCACATACTGATGGAATTTAGGGAGCACTGTTCTGAGATTTGCATGATTGAAATCTCCGGCGATGATAAACAGTCCATCGGGGTAGCTCGCTAATACCTCCGTACAGCTCACACAGAGCCTCCTTAGCATTAGCGCTGGGTGGAATGTACACTCCGATAATGAGAGTAGTGGTGAATTCCCGGGGTAAATAAAAAGGTCTGCATTTAACAGTTACAAACTCCACTACCGATGAGCAGTAGTTAGACACAAGCACAGAATCTTTACACCATTCCGTGTTGATGTAAACACACACACCGCCACCGCGAGTCTTACTGCACAGAGCTGCATTCCTGTCGGCACGAAACACGGTTAGCCCGGCTAGCTGAATGGCGGCGTCCGGAACTCTGTCGCTGAGCCACGTCTCTGTGAAAACAAAGACGCAGCAGTCTCTGAACTCATGCCGTGTAGTTTGCTGGAGTCGGATGCAGTCCAGTTTATTATCCAGTGAGCAGACGTTGGACAAGATGATGGAAGGGAGTGCTGGCCGGCTAGGGTTGGTTGTTAGCCTAGCACGGACACCCGCCCTTTTACCGCGCTTCCGCTTCCTCGAACAACGCTTGCGACGTCCTCTCTCCCGGCCACCGGCATCAGGCGACGCCGAGGACTGAAGGCCTGGACTTCGCAGCAAGCCGAGTTCGCGAAGTTTGCAGAGTAGTTCATCATGCAAGTTAGTAACTGCATGATTTCTGTACCGTAATATCGTCTGGCGGCCGTATACATGAACACCACTGTCTTTGGCGTCCATGCACTTTAAATTTAGCGCTAAAACAAAAAGAAAGCACCATTTTGGTTCCGGAGTGGCCGCTGCATGCTACTGCCGCGCCGCCATCTTGACCTGACCTGACCTGATATATATATATATATATATATATTTACAGGTTTACAGGGGTTGGATGAAGCTGAAACGCCTGGTTTTAGACCACAATAATTCATTAGTATGGTGTAGGGCCTCCTTTTGTGGCCAATACAGCATCAGTTCATCTTGGGAATGACAGATACAAGTCCTGCACAGTGGCCAGAGGGATTTTGAGCCATTCTTGCAGAATAGTGGCCAGGTCACTACGTGATGCTGGTGGAGGAAAACGTTTCCTGACTCGCTCCTCCAAAACACCCCAAAGTGGCTCAATAATATTTAGATCTGGTGACTGTGCAGGCCATGGGAGATGTTCAACTTCACTTTCATGTTCATCAAACCACTCTGTCACCAGTCTTGCTGTGTGTATTGGTGCATTATCATCCTGATACACGGCACCGCCTTCAGGATACAATGTTTGAACCATTGGGTGCACATGGTCCTCCAGAATGGTTCGGTAGTCCTTGGCAGTGACGCGCCCATCTAGCACAAGTATTGGGCCTAGGGAATGCCATGATATTGCAGCCCAAACCATCACTGATCCACCTCCATGCTTCACTCTGGGCATGCAACAGTCTGGGTGGTACGCTTCTTTGGGGCTTCTCCACACCGTAACTCTCCCGGATGTGGGAAAGACAGTGAAGGTGGACTCATCAGAGAACAATACATGTTTCACATTGTCCACAGCCCAAGATTTTCGCTGCTGGCACCATTGAAACTGGCGTTTGGCATTGGCACGAGTGACCAAAGGTTTGGCTATAGCAGCCCGGCCATGTACATTGAGCCTGTGGAGCTCCCGAAGGAAAGTTTTGGTGGAAACAGGAGAGTTGAGGTGCACATTTAATTCTGCAGTGAGTTGGGCAGCTGTGGTTTTATGTTTTTTGGATACAATCCGGGTTAGCACCCGGACATCCCTTTCAGACAGCTTCCTCTTGCGTCCACAGTTACTCCTGTTGGATGTGTTTCGTCCTTCTTGGTGGTATGCTGACATTACCCTGGATACCGTGGCTCTTGATGCATCACAAAGACTTGCTGTCTTAGTCAGAGATGCGCCAGTGAGACGTGCACCAACAATTTGTCCTCTTTTGAACTCGGATATGTCACCCATAATTTTGTGTGCATTGCAATATTTTAAGCAAAACTGTGCTATTACTCTCCTTAATTAAACCTTCACACTCTGCTCTTACTGGTGGAACGTGCAATCAATGAAGATTGGCCACCAGGCTGGTCAAATTTAGCCATGAAACCTACACTAAATTGGCCAGTGTTTCAGTTTCATTGTCCATTGTGTGTATATATATATAAATCATGTCAGAACCATGTCATTAGAACCTTTTTCATCCATAAAAGTGAAATTACAACATAAAATTATAAAAATGAAGTAAAAAACAAACTTTTTTCTAAGGAAAAAAGTGAAATTATATGAGAAATATAAAAAAGGAAAATGTGAGGAATAAGAGAGATCGTTGTCACGGGCAGAGAGTAATCAATACTTCCAGCTCCTTTAATGTCACTGTAGGTCTCTTGTGAGCCTCCCTGGTAAGTTTTTGTCCTGTTCTTGTTGTCACTACGGTGCCTTTAATGCTATGGTGCATTTTTGGAAATTCTTTTATACTTATCTCCTTATTTCAACAAGGGAGATACTATGCATGCTTTGTAAGCTCTTTGTGGATCATGACCTCAGCAACCAAAAGAAAACAAAGTGTCAGGAAAATCCTACAGGGTTGATTAGAAAAATGTCATCAATGGCCACTGTATGATTACTTTTGGACACAAGATTAAGAAGTCACCCACATCCACAATTATAAAAAGGTGTGCAACCGGAATATTGCAGCTTATTTGTTGTATTTTTCTATTTGTCCAAAATGTTTTTCACTTTCACACTGAGGGTGGGAAACATTTGACATTATTTGGTTTGATTTTGTTTTTGCATCACAACAACCTGCAATTTAAAACAGTGTATTTTATATTAATTTTGTATCCAAATATATACCCAGCTATTTCTGAATTGAGTCAAACACAAATCTGCATTTAAAAAGCAGTTAGCTACTTCTTGAAAATATATCATGTATAAGGGGGGAAATGCATTTACAGATTGCTTTAAAACTTTCTGACCGAGTAACCTTGTCATAACTGCACACCTTGCATTTACAAGGGAGAGATGTTTGTATTATAAAATTGCAGTAATCGCTTTTTGTGTAATCCAGAATGTTTCTATTATTATATATTTTCTGATGAATTTCTCTCTCTCTCTCTCCTTCCCTCTCTCTCTCTCTCCTTCTTTCTCTCTGTCTCTCTCTCTCTCTCTCTCAACCCCAAACCCTGTGTGTGTGTGTGTGTGTGTGGTTTGCATGCGCCTGTTCACATGTCTCAGTATGAGTATAGCTTTCGTACAGAGCACAGTGCAGCTGCCCGCCTGCCCCCCAGTCCTACCAGGACTTCTCTAGGTTCTGAGGCGTAAATACATGGAAAAGGAGCAGCGGGGGAGGAAAAGAGTGCCAGGCCCAGAGTAAAACAAAGTGATGGATATTATCTTGCCCTTAATACATCCCCAGCATTATCTCTTCAGTATTTAATTGGATTTATTCTTCGTGGAAATTGTGAATATACATTCATCCAGCATTTCTTGCAGACAGGAATGTCGGAAATGTGCATAATTCATAATTCATGACCTAATCAAAACCACTATGTAATAATCCATTACTTAATCAAAAAGGGATGGCAAAACAGGGAGCTTGTGGGAATTTCTTAGAACTTGTATGACTAGCTACACATCATTATACAAAATGCATCGCTATCTGTTCAATCAAATAACTTATCCTCAACTAGAGTTAACTGTTGTGTTTAAAGCTTTTAGCATGGACTCTTTCAATTAAAATCTTTTGAGTTAACAAAGTTTTGTTTTGTTTGTTTTTTTAAGCAGAAAAAATGTGAATAACACTGAACTAAATCTGATCAAAATGGCAGGAGTTATTGTATTGTTGTTGCCTGACTCTTGAGTTTAACTTTTCACAGAACATGTGTAGAGTTCTATGTTTGCTTTTGAAAATGACCCAATGTACTGTACAATAAATGCACCTGTGTAATTTTGTCTGTGTGTAGAAATGTTTGTGTGAATATTTATTATTTATTTTTAGGAGGGGGGGGAGGTCAGATGTAGTTGTTCCTTAATTATGTGGAATTATTAAAATATAATTAACATAAAGCTTATCATATATAGATATGTATGTATGTATATTTATTAATGTATTTATTTATTTATTAACATTATCATATTTACGATAATTTACTCTCTCTCTCGCTATAATTATATAATATATTTATTTTTTATATATTTTGCAGTTTAAGCCATAAATCTATGAATTGTACAATAAATCCTGACATTGTTATCTTGGAATATTCCTGTGCCATCAGGTTAAGGTTAGGGTCAGAGGGGATAGGGTTAGTGTTTTGAATAGGATAGGTTTGGGTTTTGAATAGGTTAGGGTTTTGGATAGGATAGGGTTATGGTTGTGTATAGGATAGGATAAGCATTAGGGCTAGTGTTTTGAATAGGACAGGGTTAGGGTTGTGAATAGGTTAAGGTTTTGAATTGGTTAGCGTTTTGGATAGGATATAGTTAGCATTAGGGTTTTGCATAGGATAGGGTTAGTGTTATGGTTTGTGAATAGGTTAGGGATGGGAATAGGATAGGATTACTCTTAGGGTTATGATTTTGAATAGATAGGGTTGGGGTTAGGGTTGTGTTAGATTTTGAGTAGGATATGGTTAGGGTTATGAATAGGATAGGTTTAGGGGATAGGGTTTTGAATAGGATACGGTTAGGGTTATGATTTGTGAATAGGTTAGGATTATGAATAGGATAGGGTTGTGTTACAGTTAGGGTTGTAAATAGAATAGGATTAGAGTTAGGGTTCTGAATAGGATAGGATTAGGGTCACGGTTATCATTTTGAATAGGACAGGGTTAGGGTTTTGAATAGGATATGGTTAAGGTTACGGTTCTGGATAGGGTTAGGATTTTGAATAGATTAGGGTTTAGGATAGGTTAGGGTTATGAATAGCATAGGATTAGGGCTAGGTTCAGGGTTTTGAATGGGATAGGGTTAGGGTTCTGGATAGGATTAGGGTTGGAGTTGTCAGTAGGATAGGATTAGGATAGGGTTAGAGTTTGTGGTTAGGGTTGTGAATATGATAGGGTTAGGGTAATGGATAGGATTAGGGTTTTGAATAGATTAGGGTTAGAATTTTGAATACGGTAGGGTTAGTGTTGTGGGTAGGATAGGATTAAGGTTTTGAATAGGTTAGGGTTTTGAATATGCTAGGGTTAGTTTAAGGGTTGTGGATAGGATAGGGTTAGGGTTAGGCTTGTGAATAGGATAGGATTAGGGTTAGGCTTGTGAATAGGATAGGGTTTCCAAGATCGTGCCGCACATGAACATTGCATTCCACCTCAGCTGATTGTTGCACACACAATAATTGCACTACTTGCATACTCTGCACACACAATAACCACACTCACCACACTCTTTGTGTGCATACTGCACTGACACTTTACTGGTACAACTGGTACAATTGGTACTGTTACAATTGTACAATAGATCTCAATATTCCTGTTAAAATTGGACATTTATATTTTCCCTTAAATATATATATTTATCTTATGTATGCTCATCGCACATACCATATTATTTATTGTCATTATATTTATATTTGTCCCTTTTTTTAATCTACATACATGTATATACTATATATTATAGATGTTTATACATATATATTATTTAGATATATCATATATTACATTATCATATTTCATTATCATACAAAGTATCTTTATTTATTTATTTATTTATTTATTATCATATTAATGAAGTTAGTGAACAAACTGGTATAAACCAGCAATAACTGTACTATACTATACTATACTAAAACTATACTGGTTTATACTGGTTTAACTGGTATAAACCAGTATGAACTTGAACAAACTGGTATAAAACAGTATAAACCAGCAATAACTGTTACTAACAGTATAAACCAGCACTAACTATAACTATAACTAACTTAAAATCTATCTATACCCTTTTGCCAGATCAAAAGGGCAGAAATATGAGGTGTGTCTGGGTTTATTTGGTGTCCAGAGAATGCTCTCATGGAAGATCATGTCTGATTATTTTTTAAGGCTTTTCATACAGAATCTATTCAGATTCAGTTTCTGTTGACATGTGAGTCAGAATATAAAACACTCTTACGGCTGACAAGTGCATGAATTCTACATACTGTCTCAACACAGTAGTTTATAAAGATTTAGATCACAAAAGAAGATGATTTTTTACCTATTCATATTGTAAAGACTGAGCTTTATGTAACTACAGTGACTGGTACAAGCCTCTGAAATGGCATGTTCGATTAAATATCTACACCAATACGAAGGTCATTGGAAATACCAAGATTGTGTGCACATGTGCATGTGTACGCATGTTTGTCTAGACATGCTGGATGGGAGAGTATTTGATCATAGGATGATATATTTTAGTTTATAGTGTTTAAATTAGAACTCCATCACCATATCACACAAAAATAATAATAAACATACAATGAGGGAAAAAATTATTTGATCCCCTGCTGATTTTATACGTTTGCCCACTGACAAAGAAATGATCAGTCTGCAATTTTAATGGTAGGTGTATTTGAACAGTGAAAAAAAATCCAGAAAAACACACTGCAAAAAAGTTATATATTGATTTGCATTTTATTGAGTGAAATAAGTATTTGACCCCTTTGCAAAACATGACTTAGTACTTGGTGGCAAACCCTTTTTGGCAATCACAGACGTCAGACATTTCTTGTAGTTGGCCACCAGGTTTGCACACATCTCAAGGAATTTAGGCCCACTCCTCTTTGCAGATCCTCTCCAAGTCATTAAGGTTTTGTGGCTGACCCTTCAGCTCCCTCCACAGATTTTCTTAAGGTCTGGATACTGGCTAGGCCACTAGAGGACCTTAATGTGCTTCTTTTTGAACCACTCCTTTGTTGCCTTGGCCGTGTGTTTTGGGTCAGTGTCAGGCTGGAATATCCATCCACGACCCAATGCCCTGGCTGAGGACTGATCTAAAACCACACCATCAGACTGAGCTTTGTCCAGCAACTTCCATGTACATTAGTGTCTTAAAAATCAATTTCAGCCACAGCAGTATGTCAGAGCTTGAGGTGCATTTCCTCAAAACACCTGGAATCAGTTATAAATTTTGCCTGCACAGACAAAACAAGGACATTTTAAGACACATTGAGGCCATTTCTGTCATAAATGAACACACATAAATTAATTAATTTAAATTAATACACTAGCCTTCAACTGATGAACAGTGCCTCACTCACCCCCAGATGATACCCCCAACCCAGACACTCACTTCCACATTCTAAATTGCACTACTGTTCATTGAAACTCACACTTTTGTACACAATACTTATCTCATTCTACATTGTGTACATACCTGACATCTGTATATATGTTAGTCACTTTCACTTTTTACATTTTTCTGTTGCACTAATTTTCATACAAGTCACCTTATACAGTATTTATTTAAATTATTTACCTGTGTATATGTTTGCACCTGACACCAAGACAAATTCCTAGTACTGTAAAGTGCTCCTTGCTGACCCTTTGCTGTACCTGGCAATAAAACTTTTTCTGATTCTGATTCTGATTCAAAAAAGGAATGTACAAAACAGAAAAGAAATATATAAAAGGTGGACACCTTTTTGAAATTTATGCAAGAATCCTTTCTGAGTTTCTAGCATTTAGCATGTTGCCTTTTTGCTTTAAATGAGTGTGTGCATTTGAGCTGCATGGACACCAAGTTTATGCAAAACCTTACAAGCCATTTTAGATCAAATGCATCAGTGTGTCACTTGAACACATGCTTCAGTAAATAAGATCAGACATGAGGAAAACCTGACCTTTAAATAGACACATAGAAAGAGTGCAGAATATTAAATTAACTATTGTTTACTTTCTATATTTTAAATAGGAAAAAATGCAGTGGAAGAAAATTCGCAGATTATTAATGTGGTCACAGAATTTTGGACTCCATGTGTAGATTTGTTGTTTTACCCGAGTTGGTTTCTTCAAGTCTTTTGTTTTGCGGTGATTGAATGAATCTGACATTTGACAAATTCAGCCTTTCAGCCTGTGAAATGTTAAAAAAAAAAAAAAAACCTGTGAGGGTGGACTAATGCAAATTTTGTTTGCCCAAAATTAAGAGATGACTAGAGCACAAGCCTTCATTTAAGAATATTGAGGATTAATAAGAGCTTAATCCTAGAACGAAAACAATGTTTTCTACAAATAAAGTTTAAAAGCTTAGGTTTATTCTGATTCAGCTGATTTTTTTTCAGTGGACATAATCAATACATTTATCACATTACAATTATTTATGTGAGTAATAAACCATATAAACATACTGTGATAACACTTTACATTAAGGCTCTGTTAACTTACTTTATTTACTGCATTAGTTAACATTAATAAAGCATGAGCTTCAGCATAATTAAACTGCACTTGATTTTTTAACAAAGTACATTAATACATGATTTAACTGACATTTATTGAAATGTTAATGAAATACACCTTCAGTGACTAATGTTTTATTCAACGACTAAAACAAGTCCTCATAAATTAGGGTATATTAAATACAGCATGTTGCTAAATGCTGATAAATGACTGAACTTTGGTCTCCACCTCAGTTCTGAATTTTCCTAACAATGTGCATTAAAAGAAAACACACAAACTAATACTAGTCTTTGTTAGCATTGCTTATGGTGTATATTAATACTGACATACATGGTTTGTTTATGGAAACTAATGTTAAATAATATAATTTAAGCGGACCATAATATAAAGCATTATATTGATTGAGACATTTCCCATATAGAGTAACATAGTTATTCTCAAAGGTGGACGAAGTACACAACTTCCTTACTTGAGCGAAAGTACAAATACTACTGGTGAAACATTACTCCATTACAAGTAAAAGTTGTAAAGACAGATTTTTACTTAAGTAAAAGTACAGAAGTACTTGTTTTTAAAAGTACTTAAGTATCAAAAGTAAATGTCAACACATTGTTTTATTATTGTTGCACTGTTGTATGCAATACTTTCTGTGGAATTAAGACCTTTTAGAATGTTACAAAATATATAGAAATTAAACAACTGAATTGACAAAAAAGACAGGTATAATCATTTAATTTTAATTTAATTTTAATCATTTTAATTTAACACTCCTACCACCCCCAACAAAAAAGTACCAGTACATCTCAAGAATTAGAATATCATGAAAAAGGTCAATATTTTTTGTCACTCAGTTCAGAAAGTGAAACCCATATATTATATAGATTCCTCACACATAGTGAAATATTTCAAGCCTTTATTTCTTGAAATTGTGATGATTATGGCTTACAGATAAGGAAAACCCAAAATTCTGTGTCTCAGAAAATTAGAATATTACATAAGATTTAATATTTCAAAGAGAAATGTCAGACTTCTGAAAAGTATGTTCGTTTCTACGCACTCAATACTTGGTTGGGCCTCCTTTCGCATCATTGCGGCATGGCATGGAGGCAATCAGCCTGTGGCACTGCTCAGGTGTAATGGAAGCCCAGGTTGCTTTGATAGCGGCCTTCAGGTCATCTGCATTGTTGGGTCTGGTGTCTCTCATCTTCCTCTTCACAATACCCCATAGACTCTCTATGGGGTTCAGGTCAGGCGAATTTGCTGGCCAATCAAGCACAGTAACACCATGGTCATTGAACCAGCTTATGGTACTTTTAGCAGTGTGGGCAGGTGCCAAGTCCTGCTGGAAAATGAACTCAGCATCTCCATAAAGCTTCTCAGCAGAAGGAAGCATGAAGTGCTCTAAGATTTCCTGGTAGATGGCTGCGTTGACTGTGGACTTCAGAAAACACAGTGGACCAACACCAGCAGATAACATGGCAGCCCAAATCATCACTGACTGTGGACACTTCACACTGGACTTCAAGCAACATGGATTCTGTGCTTCTCCACTCTTACTCCAGACTCTGGGACCTTGATTTCCAAATGAAATGCAAAACTTACTTTCATCTGAAAAGAGGACTTTGGACCACTGAGCAACAGTCCAGTTCTTTTTCTCCACAGCCCAGGTAAGATGCTTCTGACGTTGTCTCTGGTTCAGGAGTGGCTTGACACGAGGAATGCGACATTTGTAGGCCATGTCTAGGATTCGTCTTAAGCTCCCCCAAATTCTTGAATGGATTTTGCCTGACAATCCTCTCAAGGCTGCGGTTATCCCTTTTGCTGTTGCACCTTTCCCTACCACACTTTTTCCTTCCACTCAACTTTCTATGAATATGCTTGGATACAGCACTCTGTGAACAACCCGCTTCTTTAGCAATTACCTTTTGTGGCTTACCCTCCTTGTGGAGGGTGTCATTGACTGTCTTCTGGATAACTGTCAAGTCAGCAGTCTTCCCCATGATTGTGTAGCCTACTGACCCAGACTGAGAGACCATTTAAAAGCTCAGGAAACCTTTGCAGGTGTTTTGAGGTAACTAGCTGATTAGGGTGCAACACCATGACTTTCCAATATTGAACTTCTAATTCTCTGAGACACAGAATTTTGGGTTTTCCTTATCTGTAAGCCATAATCATCACAATTTCAAGAAATAAATGCTTGAAATATTTCACTCTATGTGTAATGAATCTATATAATATATGGGTTTCACTTTCTGAACTGAGTGACAAAAAATATTGACTTTTTTCATTATATTCTAAATTTTGAGATGTACCTGTACACATCTATGTGTATCCACTCATGCACATTTCAATCAAATGGTCTGTAAATGAAGACTGGTCAGAAAAAAAATCTAACCTGCTTTAAAACCCAGCTACACAACTGTAGCTGTACAACCACCCAACAGCAACACTGCTTTAAGAAAGAGTTATATATATTTCCACAATTAATTTACACCGTTTTCATATGCATTTACACCATTGTCCAGGATCCTTCCTCCTGTGTGCAATGCGTTGTGGGCAATATTATCCATTAGAGTGTGCATTGTTCTGCACTTTGAATTTCTACCGGAAGTAGTAGACCATCCAGGAATTTTTGGAATACTCTTTTCAGTATACTATGATTTGGGGCATACTAATTCTATTTTTGAATACCATTTAGGACACATCGTATGAGAATTTGGACACAGCATACGTTTTTGTGTGTTAACTAACATCATTACCAATGCGTTGGTGGTGTATAACATACAAAGCATATATTTGTCCATTTTGTCAGCAATTGAGTTCAAAACATTATGGAAAACCACTGAACTTTACAACACGTGACGCTACAAGAGTGAAAAAAAAAATCATCCTATGATAAATGTAACTACTTTCTACTCAATGACATTGACAGAAATGTAGTGGAGTAAAAAGTAGAGTATTTGTCTTTCAAATGTAGTGAAGTTAAAGTAAAAAGTATCCAGAAAAAATAATACTCAAGTAAAGTACAGATACTCAAAAAGTGTACTTAAGTACAGTACTCAAGTAAATGTACTTCTTTACTGTCCACCTCTGGTTATTCTACCATAATTTAAATCATATCTAAGGCTGGGTTTGATTAGGAGTGGGATTATTAGATAGATGAATTCAGACCCTCGGTGTGAAACATCACCCCCTGGACACAGGTGGACACAGCGTCCCTCATTTATTCCAAGTGTAGGGTCGCTTGAGTTCAGACACCATTAGTCAGGTGTGACAGCATTAATCATACTGCAGAATTACTCTTCACTAAACAGCTTACGAGACAGATACCCCCGCTGAAGAAATCTGTTTGCTTCACTTTTGTTCAGTCTGAATTCTTCAAATCTGCATTTGGCATACATTTCTTAAACCTGTTGTATTTTGCTGACATTTTAGGTCAGAGATTAAATAACTTCATGCTCAAGGGCAGGGAATAAAAAATATGATAAGGATAATTTAAGACAAATAAAGGTACTTGTGCACTGGAAGATCCCAGACCAAGAAAATCATTGTCAACGAATGACATTATCAATTAGTCGGCCGGCGTACGTCACCACACATTCAATCATAGCGTTGTTCTGGGTGCACATCGGAAGAATGGAGGAGAGTACAAGCACGTCAGATGAGTGTGTGACCCAAGTTCTCTAAGGTATGGGAGCATTTCATATTAAATTCCGCGTGAAATGTTGTAACTTGCAAACTTTACAAAGCTTGCACATAACAAGCACATAAAAGATTTGTCATGTGCCATATTTGTGTAGTTAATGTGTTGGTCATTCACACAGAATGTGTTTTATTCCTAATTTCTTTTCCATTATTTTTCAATGAATGCGATATACGTATGTGTTTGACCATTGCATCCCCTTGTTTGAGTTTTGCAGCCCCTCGCGCGTCTCATGTTAACATGATTTCAACTTTTCCAATCATCAGTGTCACTCACAGAACACTGGAAGAATCAGAAGGCCCCAGAGGCGGGGCAAGTGTTGCAAGCTTCGTTTACGGTAGCAGGTTGTCATGGTAACTTCAGGGAACATCCTGAGACCTTGGTGTACTGTACTGCGCTTTTTAAAACCATTCCTAAACACAGAGTCTTGCATCTGTAGATGCAAAGATGCCTTTTGTGTGAATGCTTTATTCTGTGTGAATGCTTTATCTGCATGTTTACAGTGTCCGGTGTTTATTGTGTAAAGAGCGTTGCGTTACTCCTCATTCACAATGTAGATGATAAGCAGCGGTAATAGTTGTAGTGCAAGACTGTTAAGTACTGTCAAAGTAAAACAGTTTGCTCAAAATAAACAAACAATATTTGTTTTTAATCAGTATTTGTTACCAATTAAAAATAATTCAATGCAAAATTTCTAGAAGATTGAATGGATCATAATTTGGTAGTCCAGTAGTTCTGCCTCTTGAAGAAACACAAACAGTTTATGGTTTAAGTTTTAGAAGTTCAAAGGTTTTCTGCTTAAAAGCTGGAAAAAACATTGTGGTAGTGTAAAGTTTTAGTTTTATGTATATATTTGTAATACCCAATGTGTAAATTTAATTTGATATAAAAAGGTGTTTAAAAATGTGGTGTTTTTATCCGATTCATTGATTAATCGAAACAATAATTGCCCAATTTATTAGATTATGAAAATAATCGTTAGTTACAGCCCTACCACAGTGTTAAACGTACATTTATGTATGCTACGGCAAAGAGATTTACCAATAGTTACCAACCAGAATTATCATCCATAATTGGATCACCGTCTGACCCCACAGAACTTGATCAGTCAACTGATCACTTGGAGTTAAAAACACCCTTCACTGTTAAAAATTGTCCCGTTAAAAAACAGTAAGTAACTGGCAGCACGGTTGCCAGCAAGTTAGTGTTAAATTAAGTGTCTTGCTGTTGTTGAAATTTACAGTTTGTTACTGTTTTTGGAAATACAGCATAAAGCTGTTATTTTCTACATTAACAGTAAATTACTGTCAAAAGTAGGGCTACACGATTATGACAAGAATCATAATTGTTGATTATTCCCTTGAAATTGTAATTGCGATTATTGAATACGATTATCACAATTTACATTAAATAATGTTTTGAATAGCTTTATACCATTGTTTGAAGTAACTGTATGCCATATTTTATAACATATAAATATTTTTTTATCTTGGTGACTTTTCTATCCTATTTCTTTGAGGGTGGAATCAGTCAATTGAGTATCTCCGAGACTTGAGGGTCAATCACCATACTAGTATTTATAGTGCTGAGAATTCCTTTATCAATTGACAGTTTGAATCTTGGCCATTGTTCACCTAAGCCATGTATGTATTTTAACTTAAATACTGCATTAGTTGAATAATAGAAAGTCATGATGTTCAGACTGTAATGTCTTAGTGCTTTAACAGTTTATATTTTATTTAGATCTATCTTTAGGCTTATTTAATTTAAGGCTTTTCTATGTCTTGGGTATGGAATAATATTCAAAAGGGTCCTTATGTTAATGTTATTTGCTTAATTAATGTTTATTTGCAATTTTTTTTATTGTGAACTATAAATATGTTGTTATATTGAGAAATGGTCTGCTAAAAAGAAAGGAATTATTTTTCTAGATACACTACTCACAAAAAGTTAAGGATATTTGGCTTTTGGGTGAAATTTATGGAAAATGTAAAAAGTTCACCCTACAGTGATATTATATCATGAAAGTAGGGCATTTAAGTAGCATGCAATGGTGATTTCCTCATCTCAAACAATTTATTGAAACAAAAGCCAACAACAGTGGTGGGTATAACACAACAAAAAATGTCAGTGTCTCAATAATTTGTCATGTGCCCTTGACCATCAATTACAGCTTGACAACGACGTCTCATGCTGTTCATGAGTCGACCTATTGTCTGCTGAGACAGGGCCTTCCACTCTTCTTGAAGGGCGGCCCTCAAGTCATTGAGGTTCTGGGGTGCAGGGTTACGAGCCTCTACACGGCGACTCAGCTGATCCCATAGGTTTTCCATGGGATTCAGGTCTGGAGAAAGTGCAGGCCACTCCATTTGAGGTACCCCAGCCTCCAGCAGCCATTCCCTAATGATGCGACCTCGATGAACAGCATGATGAAGAGGACTGTTTAAATACCAATTCTAATTGAACCAGAAAATTTATTGGTCGATTCATGGATCAAACACCAGTTGTGAATTTTGCCATTAAGCACCTTGTTAGAGAACAGCAAGTTATGCAAAAAGTACTGAAACACTGAACAGTTGGACATGTGCATTCAAAAGTGTAGAGAAGGTCAAATTAAGGTCACCTGTAAAGGTTATAGTGCATTTTAGGTGCATCCTGAAATTTGACCCGAAAGCCAAATATCCTTAACTTTTTGTGAGTAGTGTAAGTCCCTCAAGCCAACTCAAAAGAACTGGGCGTGGTGAAGAAAAAAAGGAAAACTTCAGTTGGTTCCCTTTTTGCAGCAGGTGAGTCAAGATTCATCTTTTTACCTTCTTGTGGTGGTGTCCTTTTCCTTGGTTTGGTTGGCTTGCTGTTTTAATTGTCTGTGTTTTTGTTGCTGTTTTCTTCCTCTCTCCATGCAGATTAAAATATACTTTATTGATATGAATCTTTTTAAAAGAAAAAAAACTAGCAGAAAAAAGTACTTGCAGTAAAAGAGATTCCCTTTAAAATCCTAAAGTTTCGCAATTTAAAATTGCTTCCTCAGAGGATTACTACTCAAACTATTAGGGATAGGGGATAGGGTTGTGTTAGGGTTAGGGTTATGAATAGGATAGGGTTAGGGTTGTGGATAGTGTTAGGTTTTTGAATAGGTTAGGGTATTGAAAAGGATACTGTTAGGGCTAGGTTTAGGGTTTTGAATACGATAGGGTTAGGGTTTTGGATAGGATTGGGTTAGGCTTGCGATTTATGAATAGGATAGGATTAGGGTTAGGGGATAGGGTTGTGTTAGGGTTCAGACTAATTTCGTGTGTGTTTCCTTGGAAAACAATATGGTTGTGTGTGCGTAGATATAAATATATAAATAAATAAAGTATATATATTGTCTATATCTTTTACAATTTGAGCCATAAAACTATGTAAACAATAAATCCTGACATTGTGATTGTGATTATGCCCATGCCATCCCGTTAGGGTTAGGGTTAGCGTAAGTAAGGGGGTTGGGGTTGAAGACCAATTGGAGGGATTAGGGGTAAGGGTTGGGAGGATGATAAAAGATGGAGAAAAGAAAATGTAGGAAATGGAGAAAAGACCAAAAAAAAGCAAAACCACCAGACTTAATGCAGGTCTTCTAAGAAAAAAAAATGTCATTTTTATTTTAAACCCTAATATCTGGAATGGCCCTGTTATCCACTGTCTAGGTGATAAGTGCTGATACCGCTGATACCGATAAGTGCTAATTGTAAATGCCGTGAAACATAGTAATCATGCCAACAAATAAGTGCTAATCATCAAACTCTACAAGTAAATATTTTTTAAAATTTTTAATTCCACACCAAACCTGGTGTTTTAAATAATTCCACCCCACTCAAAAATAGACATGGGTCATCCAGCAATCGTTCACTAATTCAGACTCAATTGATGAACTGGGTGAACTGCTCAACAGCAGCTGCTTGGTGATGTGGGGGCTTGAACCTGGATCCCCTGATCAGGAACGCAAGCCCTTAACAACTTGAGTCACTGCTGCCATTAAATGTAGGTAAGTATGGAAAGGGTGACTGGTTATGTCCCCACATACAGCTCTGGAAAAAAATAAGAGACCACTGCAAAATAATCAGTTTCTTATGCTTTTTTCTTACAGGTGCATGTATTGGTGAAATGAACAGTTTTGTTTAATTTTTTATGAACTGCTGACAATATTTCTCCTAAATTCAAAATATAACTATTGTTATTTAGAGTGTATATTTAAAGGAAATGACAACAGATCGAAATAACCCAAGATCATGCAGTATTTGCAGAGCTTTAATAACTCAAATAAAACAAAATGCAAATAATTTGTAAACAAATTGTGTTAATGCTTTGGCTAAATAACATTAAGAAATCAGTATTTGGTGGAATAACCCCGATTTGCATGCGTTTTGGCTCCATGCTCTCCACCAGTTTTTCACATTGCTGTTGGGAAACTTTATACCACTCTTTTTGCAAAAAAGCAAACAGCTTAGCTTTGCTTGGTGGTTTGTGACCATCAAGTTTGATAACATTGAAGAGGTTTTCAGTAGGGTTCAAATCTGGAGATTGGGCAGTGGTCTCTTATTTTTTTTTTCCAGAGCTGTATATGCACATACATATACACATGTCTACAAACATACACATGCATACACCTATAAATATATATTACACCATATATTAGGGATGCATGTAATATATATATATATATATATATATATATATATTAGGGATGCACGATATTTATCGGACAGATAAATTATCGGCCGATATGGGTGAAAATGACATCATTTTTATTGCCCCGATAAATAAATTAAATCAGATAACTAGATCTGATAAAGTATGCTTGCTGGTAAATCAATCAATCAGTCTGATTTACTGTATCCGAGATTCATCTGCTTTCCAAGGAGTACACGTGACTGCAGCTTTCAACTGCAGTGACTCTCAGCCCGTTTACCTTCTACTCCTTCTTTGAGGCCAAATACACAAATATTCTTTCTCTTTTGGCGATTTTCCAGATCATCTGTCTTCATCTCGAGATGTGCGATCCACTTTGTTGCCGAGGTTAATGCAGACTCTGTTTTATCAAGTTTGTCCTCTATTGCATAAATGCAGGCCTCAGTTACCTCAATCCATTTTTCGTTGACTGACACCCCGCGTTTAATGTCAGTCAGATTGCTCTCCAAAGCTGAGACAGAGTGTGGCATTACTCCTAAGCAACTGTTTATGCCGTTTAACTTTGAAACGAATTAGGAATGAAGAGCTTTTAGCTCTGTTAGGATTAATCTTAGTAAAGATAATAATGATTCACGAAACATCATAGCCCTTAAAACAGCTTCTAAGGTAAAAATTGTTAAGAGTAGAGAGGAGGATTTGTAAGAGGCTTACGAGTTTCTATAGCAGAGGACAAAATGGCGGAAAGAAGAAATATTCTCTAAACACTGAATGATCGTGAGTTAATTAAACACTACAGATTGGATCACGATGGGATAATGTTTCATCTTCCACCCAACAGAGTATGCCATAACGCCAGAAATGAAAGTGATTACAACACTGAGGTATTTGGCAACTGGAAAAATGCAACAGTAGTGATGACTTGTGTCCGTCACAACCTTCCATCAGCAGAGTGACCACACAAACTATTGAAGCACTTTCACAGTCTCATATAGTGACACAGTTCATTTCATTTCCACTGGATGTTCACACTCTGCAGGCTCACAAAAGGGCATTCATGGACATAGCGGGGTTCCCTGGTGTTGTTGGTGTAATTGATGGGACGCACACCTGCATAATCGCACCATCGGAAAATGAAGACATTTTTGTCAACAGAAAGAGGTACCACAGCATCAATGTGCAACTTGTTTTCAGTGCAGATTACAAGATTTTAGACATTGTTGCAGAATGGCACCATGGCTCCTCACACCTTACCTCCACCCAGGCCCAGGACCACAGCTAAACTACAACAGGGAAAATCAGCAAAAATCAAGAATGCATGATTATAATGTGTCATGGCTATGCAATCAAAAAATGTCGTTATAATGGAAGTCTATGGGGCCTATAGGGGGCAAAATTTTAAATCTGATGCTGCAAAAAAACTAACAATGCATAAAAGCTAATGTTGTTACTAATCTTTGACATGTCCAAGGCTGTGATAAAACAATAGGGTACCTAAACAATAGACTAACAGTGAATCATTGTGTATGAAAGTAAAATGTAGTTACAAATGTGCTTGAATATACTACAAACAAGAGATAGGCTATTTAATCAAACATATTCACATTATTGTTGAGTGCATTAGGCCACCTTAACTTGTGATGTCTTTTGCACTGACACTTAGAGCCCACAAGAAAACACGCTCAGTAGTTCAGTGGGGTATTGGCCAGCTGAAGAGGAGGTTTCATGTGTTGCATGGAGAAGTGCACCTGTCACCTGCTAGGGTCTGCAAAGTCATTACAGCCTGTGCAGTGCTTCACAACATCTGCAAAGCACGACAAATCCAAGAACCTCTCAAAAGCAGCCATGGTAACGGTGATGAAGATGATGATGATGAAGATGATGATGAAGACATTCAGTTTACCCAGGGGAGAGACATGTCAGAGTGGGATTCGTCACAGAGCTCAATTATACAAATTTGCATTTTAGGTAAGTAACAGTTGATGTAATATCCAAACTGGTGTCTGTAGCTTATTGAACAAACATTACATACAACTGTAGTTGAACACAACTGCTGTTATAAAGACCCTGTCACAGTGATACACTTTTTATTTGTCATTCTTCTTATATTTTAGCAGCTCAATTTTTAGCTTATAAAACTCCTCCTGTAAACAGAGAACTTTTTTGTACTGTGTGAGGATCAATTTCAATCTCCAACTTTCTGTCCAGCAGGGATGGTGTTGGGGTGGCTGCAGCAGGCAGACTTATCTGAGACACTGGATGAGTCCTGCGACATTGATGGCACTGGTTCCTCTGACAGCTCCATGCTGCAGAAAATGCGGAAAACAATTCTTTTATTTATTGTTTTGTTTGTTGTTCACATGCGAGAGCACAAAAAAATGGCACATGGTCTATATATTAAACAGCACTTGTTCTTGATATTTCTCTTTATTTGCCTATTGCCTACTTGTCCTGCCTATTGCCCTTTGTTGTATTCCCATTAGCTGGATCATTGAGCTGTCTGTGCCTTCCTTCAGTCCAGTGACAGATATTTCCGAGTGTCCAAGTACATTAAATACAGTTTCCGCTACCTGAGACAGTTGTTTAGCGGGTGGTCCTCCACCTAAAAACACAGTAGCTTAGGTGTATAGTTCTGTAGGCATATTTAACCAAGCCAGATATAGTAAGAAACTGCAATATCACTCACCTGTGCTTGAAGAATCCTGTTTGTGTGCTGTAATGTCCCTCCTGGCTTGAGAATGCAACACATACCACCGCTTTTCACATTCCTCACTGGTGCGCACAACCAGAGGGAATGAGGAGTTTCTCTCAGGTCTGCCTCTTTCCTTGAGCTGTGACGCCGGAGCCAAATTTACCTTTTAAAATTGCTTTATTTTCTTCAACTAACTGAGCTAAAAAATAAACACTGCTCTTCTGTCCAATTTGGTTTTCTTGTTCTTTTACTTCCTTCCATCTCTTTTGGATTGTTGGCTACATACCATCCAAAAGTGCGCCTTAAATATACTGTCCTGCAATCATGTAAACTGGTAAAAAGTGAGCCGATTTGCTCCCATCAATCTGAAATGCTGATTACAAGTAATAAAATCAGTATGGTATATAAATGTAAGAACTTAAATATAGTAACTACTGTGTGGAAATTACAGTGGTGGACTTGCTCTGCCTAATTTTAAAATATACTACTAGGCTGCACACATTCAAAAATAAAATTTTTGGATAAACTCATCTGAATCTCCATGGGGCACATTAGAGTTATTGTCTTGTAGCTCTACTTTGCACTTCTTTTCCAATCAAACCCGCTCAATATACTGATAATCCAATGGTACTTAACACTTATAGTTTTATAAGTTTAGACATTCCTATGTATACCTGTGTAGCACCACTACAACTGGACGAGAACTGTGGCTCTGTGCCGTGACGTCATCACGTGACGGTGGTTCACGGAAATAAAATATAAGCCGGTGGAAGGGGAGCACTCTAGGAGGAAAGGTAAAAAACAGATACTGCAGATCATTAGGGCCCAAGCACTAGCAGTGCGAAGGGCCCTCTTGTTCTTCTAAGGATTATTCTTTTTAGGGCCCAAGCACTAGCAGTGCGGAGGACCCTCTTGTTCTTCTAAGGATTATTCTTCTTCTTTTTTTTTCAATCATCCGGGCACTTTTGGGGGTCTTAACATGCTCATCAAAAACTCATGAAAATCAGCAGACAGGTTGGAATCTGCAGCCATTAGGACTTCACCGTGGCTCGGCCCTGGGCATGGCACACACCCGTTACATCGCCCCCTGGAAAATCTTGCTGCATAGCTGATACACACTTGCATGTATCCATGTAAAACTTGGTACACACTTAGATCTCATTGAACTGAACAACTTTCACACTGCATGTCATTAAGTCTAATCCACAGGAAGTGAGTTATTTTGAGTTGTTTGCAAAATGCACCCAATGGAATTCGAAATACTCCTCCTAGGGAATTGATACAACCGCCACCAAACCCAGGCTAAAATGATCTCAAGACATTGATACAACCGCCACCAAACCCAGGCTAAAATGATCTCAAGACATTGATAATGCAAAATTGTGAAGGGATTTTTGATATCTCAAACGGTTCAGCCGTGAGGAGCCCTTAAACTTATGGCGAATAAAACGAAACAGGAAGTGGCTAATAAATTCTGTGTACATTAAGTGATCTACATGAAACCTTAGGATTATGTTAAGCATAAAAAGCTGATCACAGATATGACAACTGTGAGTCTCGGTCATAGCACCACCAACTGGCAGCAGGAAGTGTGTCACCTTTTAAAATCTCTAATATTTTGTCCCTTACTTTCACCTGATTTGGTTCAAAATCAGTCAGAATAATGACAAGACATGGCTGATACCTTAAATCGTGTTACTATGGCGACAATTTACATGAGAACATAATAGAAGAAAATGAATCTTCTCATATCTTACGAGTGGAAAGGCTTTATTTTCCAAAATTTTTCACATAGAGAGTGCAAATGTTTATGAGAAAGGCCAGTGGGGCTGGTCCCTGGGCGTGTTTCATGTTTCAAAGTTTCATGATTTTGTGGTGCTCAAACGGCTCACAACAAATTTTTACATTTATTAGTCCACTGACTAGACATGGTTTTGGCCTGACTCCTGCAGTACTACACTATGTCCACTAGAAGTTTTCCCCATTATTATTATTATTATTTTTTTTTAAATATGGCTTCATGTTCGCAATTTATATATACAGAGTCAACCAAAAAATGTATATACACTTCAGGAAAAGAAAAATAGTATCATGTATATTATATTAGTATAATATTAATAATATTATCATATTATTTTCATAATATCATCATATATATCAATCTATAACATATGGCAATAAATTTAGTAATAAAATATTTATACAAATTTTTCTTTTCCTGAAATAGACATTGTGTAGACATTTTTCTGGGTGACTCTCTCTCTATATACACTATATTGCCAAAAGTATTCGCTCACCCATCCAAATAATCAGAATCAGGTGTTCCAATCACTTCCATGGCCACAGGTGTATAAAATCAAGCACCTAGGCATGCAGACTGTTTTTACAAACATTTGTGAAAGAATGGGTCGCTCTCAGGAGCTCAGTGAATTCCAGCGTGGAACTGTGATAGGATGCCACCTGTGCAACAAATCCAGTCATGAAATTTCCTTGCTCCTAAATATTCCACAGTCAACTGTCAGCTGTATTATAAGAACGTGGAAGTGTTTGGGAACGACAGCAATTCAGCCACGAAGTGGTAGGCCACGTAAACTGATGGAGCGGGGTCAGCGGATGCTGAGGCGCATAGTGCGAAGAGGTTGCCAACTTTCTGCAGAGTCAACCGCTACAGACCTCCAAACTTCATGTGGCCTTCAGATTAGCTCAAGAACAGTGCGCAGAGAGCTTCATGGAATGGGTTTCCATGGCCGAGCAGCTGCATCCAAGCCATACATCACCAAGTGTAATGCAAAGCGTCGGATGCAGTGGTGTAAAGCACGCCGCCACTGGACTCTAGAGCAGTGGAGACACGTTCTCTGGAGTGACGAATCGCGCTTCTCCATCTGGCAATCTGATGGACGAGTCTGGGTTTGGCGGTTGCCAGGAGAACGGTACTTGTCTGACTGCATTGTGCCAAGTGTAAAGTTTGGTGGAGGGGGGATTATGGTGTGAGGTTGTTTTTCAGGAGCTGGGCTTGGCCCCTTAGTTCCAGTGAAAGGAACTCTGAATGCTTCAGCATACCAAGACATTTTGGACAATTCCATGCTCCCAACTTTGTGGGAACAGTTTGGAGCTGGCCCCTTCCTCTTCCAACATGACTGTGCACCAGTGCACAAAGCAAGGTCCATAAAGACATGGATGACAGAGTCTGGTGTGGATGAACTTGACTGGCCTGCACAGAGTCCTGACCTCAACCCGATAGAACACCTTTGGGATGAATTAGAGCGGAGACTGAGAGCCAGGCCTTCTCGTCCAACATCAGTGTGTGACCTCACAAATGCGCTTCTGGAAGAATGGTCAAAAATTCCCATAAACACACTCCTAAACCTTGTGGACAGCCTTCCCAGAAGAGTTGAAGCTGTTATAGCTGCAAAGGGTGGACCGACGTCATATTGAACCCTATGGATTAGGAATGGGATGTCACTTAAGTTCATATGCGAGTCAAGGCAGGTGAGCGAATACTTTTGGCAATATAGTGTATATAAACTGATATAGAAATATAGTTTAGAGGGAGAGTCATTGTCCCTTTTGACATCACTGGACATGATCTGTTTCATTACACCCAAACTGTCACTTTTGTCCTTATATAATTTAGAGTGAGAGGCAGTTTTCTTTTTGCCATCAGTGTACATTGCTGTGATCACTTTCATTAGACCCAAATTGTCTGCTCACCCTTGCATGGAGGAAGGGTGAGGCCAATCCAAAGACTGCTTTGTGAATGTATATATTGTAAATAAGGGCTGAGTTTATTCAGAGACTGGGGGTGTGAGCTTTATTGTATATATTTGCCTGTTTGCTTATACATAGTGGTTGGGCGAAAGTTTACCTTTGTGTCGGCTACTTTATTATTGGTTACTGCTGTTCAAAGACCGTAGCCTGTTCACATTTAATCCATATCAGCAAGGTGTGATTTCAAGAATATATAATTTTATCTTATCACTTAGTAATTGCAAAATTACTAAAAGCAGGACTGTTTGGGAAAATTAATTGGGATTGCAGTTGAGTGAGGAATGCTGGGAGAAAGTCATAAACATATACGCTCCAGCACTTCCTGACTAGAATTAGTGCCTAACTAGAACCAGAAGATATGAACACATCACTCCTATCTTATCCACAATGCACTGGCTCCCAGTCAAATTTTGCAATGGTTATAAAATACTAATAATGACCTATAAAGCTCTAAATGGTCTTGCGCCACAGTACCTGAGCGATTATTTATGATCCACCACGCCTACTCCGATCAAAGGGTGCAGGTTATTTGGTAGTACCTCAAGTAGCAAAGGCTACAGCAGGGGGCAGACCTTTTTTTTCAAAGCCCCAAAGTTATGGAACAGCCTTCCAATTAGTGTTCGGGATTCAGACACAGTCTCAATGTTTAAGTCTAGGCTGGAGACACATTTGTTTTGTCAAGCTTTCATTGTATAGTTTTTCTTAAGTAAAGGAGCAGACCTGGAAGGTTCATGGGCATAGAGTGTTTGGTGTACTGGGATGTTTGGATGCTGTCGCCTTACCACCCTCGCAAGTCGCTCAGGTTTGCTGACTGAAGTGGTTGGACGCTTTATGTCCCGGGAAGCCTTCATGTCTGTCACCTTCTGGCTCTCCCTTTTAGTTATGCTGTATAGCTAGTCTTGCCAGAGTCCCTGCCTTCACTTAACCTATAACCTTGTCTTTAAACATCACATCACCATAAACATACTTAATATTTCTCTCTCTCTCTCTCTCTCTCCCTCTCTCTCTCTCTGTCAAGCTATACATCCCACTCCCAATCTCCTAGTGTTCTGAGTTTCCAGTGTGATCACTGCCTCTACCCGTGGTCGGAGTCTCGTCACTTGGTGGTGTTCACTGACGCCGTGGATGTATCTGTGTGGACAGCCTGTGACCCAGAAGAGAGCCGTGGACAGAGCCACTTGGGGACTTTCACACAGTCACAGATCTGCCATTTCATCTGTCAGCTTGTGACAGCAAGGAATTAGTGCCTATAATGAACTCAGAAACTACACTGACCTAATAGTTCCTCATGGGCCCTTGATTGCTGTTATAGAAAGGACATTAATTAGTTACAGTTTCATTATTTACTGTCCAGTGTCACCCAAATGAGGATGGTTCCCTTCTGAGCCTGGTTCCTCTCAGGGAGTTTTTCCTTGCCATAGTCACCGCAGGCTTGTTCATTAGGGATAGAATAGGAATAAAATAGTTTAATAATTTAATAATATTTTTTTCTCCTTTCTTTTGTAAAGCTGCTTTGAGACATTGTCCGTTGTAAAAGAGGCTATACAAATATTGAATTGAACTGAATTTCCTCACAGAAAAACTTTGTTTTTGTTTGGCTGTAGCTCGTTCACCTGGATTCTATAATCTGCAGCTCTGATGGAGCAGTACAGTAATCTCCTGTTTATCGCGGGGGTTACGTTCCAAAACCGATAAATGAAAATTCGCGATACATGGACGCCACCCCAAATGCTTTTTTATTGTTTAAACCCTCCCACACCCTTTAAACACACACAGAAAACATTTGCAAGCATATAGCAAGATGAATTTTGGGTAAATTCTTAGAAATATCACATTTATAGTGAGTACTGTATGTATGAAGCCTTAGAAGGTGCAGGGCGTTTGGGCGACATAATAGGGCTTGCAGAAAAAACGTAAAAAAAAGACGAAAAGCGTACACAGAACAAAACGAAAGTGACACGCGATGAATTGGGATGCTGGAGAATTCTGCTTCCCTTTCCCCAACTGAATGCATAGCCAGCAGCCAATCACAAGCGTGATTAAATGAATTGGGCATTCCGATTGGCCAGACTTGTTCCTCCAGCTGTGCTGTATTTTAATTTTCAGCATCCCTGCACTGCGCTTTCCTAAACAACGCTATATGTTCTTATTAACATTTTACTTCATTTTCAATTCATGTTTATATTTTGTAATTAATATTTTTTTAATTAATAAATTACCTTATTTCAACATAAAAACAATTCACTATACGGTTTGCGCCTACCGCGATAAAAAATTAGTTATATTCCAAATAAATAATATATGAACTGCGATATAGCGGGGGATTACTGTACTGCTCCTCATGCAATCAAAAACACCACAGTTTTCTTGACTGTGATTAATCTCCTGTTTAATTTCAACAGGTTTGCAGTAGGCTAATATATGACTTTGCAGCTGCTAGGTTAAGGCATCAAGTATTGCCAGACTATCTTTTGTGATGTGTTTATCCACCTTCTTTACTATTTATTCCTCAGGAACCTATGCAGAGCTTTTGGTTTTAATATTTTTTTTATTGAATTTTTAATATACATATACAAAACATTTAACAAACCCCCAGCCCTCACCAACAAACCCCTAGAGTAGCGCTCTTGCTGTCCATTAAATCCGATAAGAATAACAGATGTTGTTAAAGAAAAAAAAAATCAAATAATAATGATTATGGTAAATAAATAAAATAAAATAAAAATAAAATGAATTAATTTAAAAGAAGGAAGAAGGGGTTCAAATAATAATTATCTAAAACGGTCAACATAATCAGTGAAAGGGTGCCACATCTTAAAGAAGTTTTTTTCCGATCCTCTTAATGAGTACCTAATCTTTTCAAGGTAGAGACAAGACACCATTTCTCTAATCCATTGAATATGTGTGGGTGGGAGAGGATCCTTCCATTTTAATAGGATGGCTCTGCGTGCCAGCAGAGAAGAAAAGGCAAGGGTTTTGCGTATTGATGCTGACAGCCATTCTTCCCTTGGAGCAACTCCAAATAATGCCACTAGAGGCTCTGGCTCTAATCTGTGTTGAAGAACCAAAGAGAGTGCGTTAAATATCGATCGCCAATAACAGTCTAATTTTGGACATGTCCAGAACATATGGATTAAAGTACCCTCAGCACACTGACATCTATTGCACAAGGAGCTAGTACCAGGAAACATTTGGGCTAATTTAACTTTGGATATATGAGCTACTTTGAACTGGATGAGAGAGTGCTGAGCACACATAGACGATGAATGGACCTGCTTAAGAACACGGTTCCAAGTGTCATCTGAAAATGGTCTGCCAAGGTCTTCCTCCCAAGCTCTCTTAATGTTATCTAAGGAGGAAGATGGGTGATTATTCATTAAATTGTAAATAATGGAAATTGAGCCCTTAGCTAGTATATTACATGAAAGGTAACTATCCATAGGATTTTCAGGAGGCATCACAGGAAAAATCCGAAAAAAGTGACTTAACATAATCTCTTACTTGCAAGACTCTAAAGAAATCAGATTTAATAAGACCAAAATGAGACAATAACTGTTCGAAAGAAGCAAATAAATTATCAATAAATCTCTTTTGAAGCATTTTATCCCCTTGTCAGACCAACTCCTAAACGTCCCATCCTGCATTGAAGGCAAGAAGAGGTGATTACGGGCAAAAGGGCCAAGAAGAGAAGGATCCTTAAAACCAAATGATTTCCTAAACTGGGTGTATTTCCATGTCCACCCAGGGGGGTTTATTAGGTAGAAGGTGATAATGCCACCAATACAGTGTATTTCGTATGTTAGCTGCCCAGTAATAAAGCATATGACATACCACCACAGATTGCATCTAGACCACTGAAGTTATGTTTTACACAAACTAGGAAGCTTACCATTCCAAATATAAGTAGAAATAACAGAGTCCAAGGATTTAAAAAATGATTGAGGGATAAACAGCGGTAAACAATGAAAAAGATAAAGAAATTTGTGGAGAACTACCATCTTAATGGAATTAATGCGTCCAATAAGAGAAATCTTTAAAAGGGGCCAATTTAGAAAGTCTTTCTTAATCTGTTCCAAAAGCGTGTGTAGTTAAAGGCAGCATATTCCAGACATTATTTAAACTGTAATGCTAATTTTAAAATCAAATGAAATGTTTAGTAGCAGTTTTGTTATCTGTAATGAGGAATGTGTGTGATTGACGGATGTCCTTCATGAAAAAGTGAGAGATTCATTGCCATTTGTTAATATAGAATCATATATTGTTAAAGAATGAAACTAAATTTTGGCAACCGTTAAAAAGTAAGAAAAATGCAATTGGAAATAAATTTTTCAACTGAATTTGAATTATGTCTTTAATTTATTAGACCTCACAATGGAATTGCAATTGAAAATACACATTGAAAATATAGCTGCTGGCAGCAGTTAAGGGGCCAAGTCCACAATCTGTAGGGATGAAGACCAGAAACCACTGAAACCATCAGCACATGCTTACTCCAAGTAGATTTATTTGATTTTGACTGAAGACAATTATTAAATTATTTTTTTTGCAATTAAATAGTGAATGTGAGGTGATGGAAGAGAATTTAAGATTTAATGATGGTAGTTGGAGACCGTGAAAAGGGATTCTTCACAGTCGATATTACCCAAGTCTTTGCAAAACATTTCTTTCAACTTTCAGTGAAAGCTCAGCAGACTTAGCAGTTCTAGACAGTGAAGACATATCATGTATGGCACCAACTGGTCAGCTATCTTTTGTTAAGAATCTAACTGCAGTGACCTGACAAGTTTCAAAATTTCCGATGGACTCTTGTTTGTCTGTCTTCAAGTCCTCTGATGTGCATAAGCACTCCTGGCAGCTCAAGATTCATGATTACATAAATGAACTGTTGGGTTGTTGGGGAAAAAAAAAGATATTTTGATACCATTAATCCTATCACTGCCAAAATTGATACGTATTGTTTAAAGAGGGCTCTGACCACAAATTATTCAAAGAATATTGCTAGGGCAAATGATACAGCCACTGTTGTCCCGGAAGGGAGTCATATCTCAGGGAAGGATCTGTGTTCAGAGGAGACAGGAGATATTGATAAAATTAAATAAACTTCTATCCACTGATCTGTGTTATAATTGTAGTTTCTGTATGACTCTAATCATTCTCTAGTCACAATTGCTAAATTTGCATTTTTTCTGTGCAGATAAATGGGAGAGATGCAGTGTGAGGCAGCGATGCACTTAGCCTCACCTTGGATTGTGCAATCCCTCACAAACTGCATAGTCTAACTGCTGAAGTCTTGCATTTCACACTCCTGTACCTCTGTCCTGAGGGTAGGAGTGTGAACAGTCCATGTTGGGGACGGGTGGGGTCCTTAAGGATGGAGGCAGCTATCCTGTGGACTCTGCTGTGGTAAATAGTCTGCAGAGAGGGCAGTGGAGTCCTGATGATCTTCTCAGCAGTCTTCACCACTCTCTGCAAATGTTTGCGGTCCCTCACTGTAGTGCTGACATACCACACAGTGAAGCAGTTGGTCAAGACACTCTCAGCAACATAATTGTAGAAGTTGTTGAGGATCTTAAGTGACACACCAAACTTCCTCAGCCTCCTCAGGAAGTAAAACTGCTGTTGTGCCTTCTTAACCAGCTGCTCACCCTCTCCATTTCAAGCTCTCGGATAAACAGTGATTGGTGAGTTCTCCTCTCCTTCCTTATGTCTACTATCATCTCCTTTGTCTCATCTGTGTTGATGGTGAGGTTGTTGTCCTCACACCATGTCACAAGACCACCTCCCTTCTGTAGGCTGCTTCATCCCATCCAATGATCCGTTCTATCACTGTGGTGTCATCAGCAAACTCCAGGATGTTGTCCTTGTGGGATACGACACAGTCATGTGTGAACAGTGTGTAGCGGATGGGACTGAGAATACTGTGGTGTGCCAGTGTCTGTTATGATGGTGGCTGAAGTCCTATTTCCAATACTGATAGACTGCAGTCTGCCGGTCAGGAAATCCAGGAGCCAGTCGCAGAGTGTGGGGTGTAGCCCAAGTGCACACAGTTGTTGGTGAGTTTATGGGGGGTGACCGTGTTGAAGGCAGAACTGTAGTCAATAAAGAGCATCCTGATGTAGGTGTTCATATCTTCCAAATGTGAAAAGGAAATATGTAGGGCAGTGGCAATGACATCTGAGGTGGACCTGTTGGGGTGGTATGCGAACTGCAGGGGGTCCAGTGTGCCTGGTATGCTGCTCTAAATGTGGGCCAGCACCACTCTCTCAAAACACTTCATGATGACTGGAGTGAATGCTATAGTCTGCAGAGTGCTGTAGATTGGAGTGAGTGCTATAGTCTGCAGAGTGCTGTAGACTGGAGTGAGTGATATAGTCTGTAGAGTGGTGTAGACTGGAATGAGACTGGTCTGTAGAAGTTCAGGCAGGTCGGGGGGCTCTTCTTGGGGGGGGGGGGGGTTGAAGGGGGGTTTGAAGTCTTGAAGCAGGTGGGTATGGTGCTCTGACTGAGGGAGAGGTTAAAGATGGAAGTGAGTACATGGTGACAGGGTTTGTTTGTTTGAGTCTTTGTCTGTAAGCTGGGTACAAGAACAAAGAGATGTGGTCTGATTGTAGTGGGGGCAGGGGGCAGCCCTGTATGCACTGCGTATGTTACTGTAAAAATTGTCCAGTGACAAGAGAAGGAAAACCTCAAAATTAGCCCATTTTACTAAAAAAACTGCCCAAAACTAACCCAAACTTTCATGGCTAAGATGTTTTTTTTTCTCTTTACTTTGGTTACAAAGAATGGGGAAATAACACTTATTTCCCAGGAACAAGAAGAAAGTAAAAATTTGTTCCATAGTGATATCAGAGCGCAGCATTCTCTTAATTCCCGTTGTGATGTAATCCTTGCTCTCAGCTCGTCCAGTTTGTTTTCCAGAGATCGCACATTAGCTAACAAGAGGCTGGCCTAGCATGGAGCCCTCCCCTCTTGCCTCTCGGGTTAGCTATGGGGTGGCGGTGGCTGCGGGAGCGGGTAATGATTTGTAGCTCCGGAGGTATAAAATCTGTAAATTCAAAATGATTGGCTGAATTGAAATGCCCATTAATTCTTGTCTGTTGTATGTTAGCAGGCATGGCATTTGTGCACTGCAGAAGAAAGAAGAAATAAACAAAAAGAATTAAAAAAAAACAAGAGTGGGGCGAGCAAACGCATCTGCCTCGGGGGGTGGGGGGGTGTCATGTTATTATATCTAGTTGTTAGTACGTACTAAAGTGTGCTTATAATAGGCATGAGAGTATCATAATTGGACGATGGAGCATTAGAACAAGGTATCCTGGTCTGATTAATCACATACAGAAGGAAAGCCATTGGAGGCATTGTGATGCTCCAGGCAATTTTCTGCTGTGAAATCTTGGGTACTGGCATTCATGTGGATGATGATTTTGGCTAGGGATGCAACAACCCACGGTTCAATACGTACCTCGGTTTTTTAACCAAGGTTTTCAGTTCGGTTTGGTTCTGATGGCTTGGCAAATTAAAGTGTTTTTTTTTCATTATTCTTTGCTTAAGCGCCCCTAACTTTAGCGCTCACTGATTCCAATCATCCAATTATTTACTCGCGAGGAGGCGTGTCTGTCTCAGCGCGTAGACATACAGTACAGGCAAACAAACAGGCGGTTCAGAGAGTAATAAAACACATGGAATTTATTTAAACGAAAAACTGAAAAAAACGCGAGTCACATACGCGTATTGAACCATGGAGGTCCTACCGAACAGTTCAATATTATATGGAGTATTGTGGCATCCTTAATTTTGGCACATATCACCATCTAAACATTTTTACAGACCAAGTACAGCAGTCAAGTCAGTATATATATATATATATATATATATATATACACCAGTTAAAATGACTGTGTAAAAAAAATGAAACCATAATAAATCATGTCAGAACCATGTCATTAGAACCTTTATCCTCCTTAAATGTGAAATTACATCATATAAAAATTAAGTAAAAAACAAACTTTTGTTAGGAAAAAAGGGATATTATATGAGAAATATATATTAAAAAAAAAGGAAAATGTGAGGAATAAGAGAGATCGTTGTCACAGGCAGAGAGTAATCAATACTTGCAGCTCCTTTAATGTCACTGTAGGTCTCTTGTGAGCCTCCCTGGTAAGTTTTTATCTTGTCCTTTAAGAAATTTTTTGAAGGGATGTCCTGTTCTTGTTGATGTCACTACGGTGTCTTTAATGCTATGGTGCAATCAATTTTTGGTAATTCTTTTATACTTATCTCCTTATTTCAACAAGGGAGATACTATGCATGCTTTGTAAGCTCTTTGTGGATCATGACCTCAGCAACCAAAAGAAAACAAAGTGTCAGGAAAATCCTACAGGGTTGATTAGAAAAATGTCATCAATGGCCACTGTATGATGATTACTTTTGGACACAAGATTCAGAAGTCACCCACATGCACAATTATAAAAAGGTGTGCAACCAGAGTATTGCAGCTTATTTGTTGTATTTTTGTATTTGTCCGAAATGTTTCTTTCACTTTCACAATTTTAGACATTGTAATTTAACCCTGAGGGTGGGAAACATTTGACATTATTTGGTTTGATTTTTTTTGCATCACAACAACCTGCAATTTAAAACAGTGTATTTTATATTAATTTTGTATCCAAATATATACCCAGCTATTTCTGAAATGAGTCAAACACAAATCTGCATTTAAAAAGCAGTTAGCTACTTCTTGAAAATATATCATGTATAAGAGGGGAAATGCATTTACAGATTCTTTAAAACTTTCTGACCAAGTAACCTTGTCATAACTGCACACCTTGCATTTACAAGGGAGAGATGTTTGTATTATAAAATTGCAGTAATCGCTTTTTTGTGTAATCCAGAATGTTTCTATTATTATATATTTTCTGATGAATTATTCTCTCTCTCTGTCTCTCTCTCTCTCTCTCCCTCCCCCGTATGTGTGTGTGTGTGCCTTCGTACAGAGCACAGTGCAGCTGCCCGCCTGCCCCCCAGTCCTACCAGGACTTCTCTAGGTTGTGAGGTGTAAATACATGGAAAAGGAGCAGCAAGGGAGGAAAAGAGTGCCAGCCCCAGAGTAAAACAAAGTGATGGATATTACATTGCCCTTAAGACATCCAGCATTATCTCTTCAGTATTTAATTGGATTTATTCTTTGTGGAAATTGTGAATATACATTCATCCAGCATTTCTTGCGGACAGGAATGTCGGAAATGTGCATAATTCATAATTCATGACCTAATCAAAACCACTATGTAATAATCCATTACTTAATCAAAACCACTATTAAAGTAAAAATGGCAAAACAGGGAGCTTGTGGGAATTTCTTAGAACTTGTATGACTAGCTACACATCATTATACAAAATGCATCGCTATCTATTCAAATGACTTATCCTCAACTAGAGTTAACCGTTGTTGTATTGTATTATTGTTGCTTGACTCACTGACTAACTAGAAAAGATTAACTTTTCTCAGAACATGTGTAGAGTTCTATGTTTACCTTTGAAAATGAACCCAATGTACTGTACAATAAATGCACTTGTGTAATTTTGTCTTTGTGTAGAAATGTTTGTGTGTGTATTTATTTGTTTATTGTTAGGAGATGGTTGAAGTCCTTAATTATGTAATTTTATATATATATTTTATATATACACAGCTCTGGAAAAAAAATAAGAGACCACTGCCCAATCTCCAGATTTGAACCCTATTGAAAACCTCTGGAACGTCATGAAGAGGAAGATGGATGGTCACAAACCCTCAAGCAAAGCTGAGCTGTTTGCTTTTTTGCAAAAAGAGTGGTATAAAGTTCCCCAACAGCAATGTGAAAAACTGGTGGAGAGCATGGAGCCAAAACATATGCAAATCGGGGTTATTCCACCAAATACTGACTTCTTAATATTATTTAGCCAAAGCATTAACACAATTTGTTTACAAAATATTTGCATTTTGTTTTATTTGAGTTATTAAAGCTCTGCAAATACTGCATGATCTTGGGTTAATTTGATGTGTTGTCATTTCCTTTATATATACACTCTAAATAACAATAGTTATATTTTTTAGGAGAAATATTGTCAGCAGTTCATAAAAAAATGAAACAAAACTGTTCATCTCACCAATACATGACCTGTAAGAAAAAAACATTTCAAAACAAAGAAACTGATTATTTTGCAGTGGTCTCATATTTTTTCCATAGCTGTATATACAGGGGTTGGACAATGAAACTGAAACGCCTGGTTTTAGACCACAATAATTCATTAGTATGGTGTAGGGCCTCCTTTTGTGGCCAATACAGCATCAGTTCATCTTGGGAATGACAGATACAAGTCCTGCACAGTGGCCAGAGGGATTTTGAGCCATTCTTCTTGCAGAATAGTGGCCAGGTCACTACGTGATGCTGGTGGAGGAAAACGTTTCCTGACTCACTCCTCCAAAACACTCCAAAGTGGCTCAATAATATTTAGATCTGGTGACTGTGCAGGCCATGGGAGATGTTCAACTTCACTTTCAAGTTGAGGTGCACATTTAATTCTGCAGTGAGTTGGGCAGCTGTGGTTTTATGTTTTTTGGATACAATCCGGGTTAGCGCCCGGACATCCCTTTCAGACAGCTTCCTCTTGCGTCCACAGTTACTCCTGTTGGATGTGGTTCGTCCTTCTTGGTGGTATGCTGACATTACCCTGGATACCGTGGCTCTTGATACATCACAAAGACTTGCTGTCTTAGTCACAGATGTGCCAGCGAGACGTGCACCAACAATTTGTCCTCTTTTGAAATCTGATATGTCACCCATAATGTTGTGTGCATTGCAATATTTTAAGCAAAACTGTGCTATTACTCTGCTAATTAAACCTTCACACTCTGCTCTTACTGGTGGAATGTGCAATCAATGAAGATTGGCCACCAGCCTGGTCAAATTTAGCCATGAAACCTCCAACACTAAATTGGCCATTGTTTCAGTTTCACTGTCCAACCCCTGTATATACACTATATTGCCAAAAGTATTCGCTCACCTGCCTTGACTCGCATATGAACTTAAATGACATCCCATTCCTAATCCATAGGGTTCAATATGACGTCGGTCCACCCTTTGCAGCTATAACAGCTTCAACTCTTCAGGCCAGTCAAGTTCATCCACACCAGACTCTGTCATCCATGTCTTTATGGACCTTGCTTTGTGCACTGGTGCACAGTCATGTTGGAAGAGGAAGGGGCCAGCTCAAACTGTTCCCACAAAGTTGGGAGCATGGAATTGTCCAAAATGGATGCTTGGATGCAGCTGCTCGGCCATGGAAACCCATTCCATGAAGCTCTCTGCGCACTGTTCTTGAGCTAATCTGAAGGCCACATGAAGTTTGGAGGTCTGTAGCGATTGACTCTGCAGAAAGTTGGCGAACTCTTCGCACTATGCGCCTCAGCATCCACTGACCCCGCTCCATCAGTTTACGTGGCCTACCACTTCGTGGCTGAGTTGCTGTCGTTCCCAAACACTTCCACGTTCTTATAATACAGCTGACAGTTCACTGTGGAATATTTAGGAGCGAGGAAATTTCACGACTGGATTTGTTGCACAGGTGGCATCCTATCACAGTTCCACGCTGGAATTCACTGAGCTCCTGAGAGCGACCCATTCTTTCACAAATGTTTGTAAAAACAGTCTGCATGCCTAGGTGCTTGATTTTATACACCTGTGGCCATGGAAGTGATTGGAACACCTGATTCTGATTATTTGGATGGGTGAGCAAATACTTTTGGCAATATAGTGTATGTCTCTACATCTGGCAACAAGAGGTTAGCAGCAGATCCTTAGGTCCTGTAAGTTGCACAGTGGGGCCTACATGGTCGCCAACTTTCTGCAGAGTCAATCGCTACAGACCTCCAAACTTCATGTGGCCTTCAGATTAGCTCAAGAACAGTGCGCGGAGAGCTTCATGGAATGGGTTTCCATGGCCGAGCAGCTGCATCCAAGCCATACATCACCAAGTGCAATGCAAAGCGTCGGATGCAGTGGTGTAAAGCACGCCACCACTGGACTCTAGAGCAGTGGAGACGCGTTCTCTGGAGTGACGAATCGCGCTTCTCAATCTGGCAATCTGATGGACAAGTCTGGGTTTGGCGGTTGCCAGGAGAACGGTACTTGTCTGACTGCATTGTGCCAAGTGTAAAGTTTGGTGGAGGGGGGATTATGATGTGGGGTTGTTTTTCAGGAGCTGGGCTTGGCCCCTTAGTTCCAGTGAAAGGAACTCTGAATGCTTCAGCATACCAAGACATTTTGGACAATTCCATGCTCCCAACTTTGTGGGAACAGTTTGGAGCTGGCCCCTTCCTCTTCCAACATGACTGTGCACCAGTGACCAAAGCAAGGTCCATAAAGACATGGATGACAGAGTCTGGTGTGGAGGAACTTGACTGGCCTGCACAGAGTCCTGACCTCAACCCGATAGAACACCTTTGGGATGAATTAGAGTGGAGACTGAGAGCCAGACCTTCTCGTCCAACATCAGTGTGTGACCTCACAAATGCGCTTCTGGAAGAATGGTCAAAAATTCCCATAAACACATTCCTAAACCTTGTGGACAGCCTTCCCAGAAGAGTTGAAGCTGTTATAGCTGCAAAGGGTGGACTGACATCATATTGAACCCTATGGATTAGGAATGGGATGTCACTTAAGTTCATATGCGAGTCAAGGCAGGTGAACGAATACTTTTGGCAATATAGTGTATATATAATTTATATTATTAAAATATTATCAATAACTATATCATAAATATTATACATCCCCAGCATTATCTCTTCAGTATTTAATTGGATTTATTCTTTGTGAAAATTGTGAATATACATTCACCCAGCATTTCTTGCTGACAGGAAATGTGTGTAATTCATAATTCATAACCTAATCTAATTTTTATAATCAGCCTGAAAATATGACTACCTGCAATAATAATGAATTTTGTGGCTACAAATTGTTCCTTTTTTAAATAGCCAGACTAACAAAAATACTGTGCTGTCAGAGTCAAAAAGCTCAGGAGGATCTTTATCATGTACTGAGGCATTACAAACCAGCAACACACTGAAAAAAATATGTAAAAATATGTCCAAAAACACGACCCCAAAACAACTGGATGCAGACTCACTGTAACTAAACAGATGAAGATTAAAAAAATCACCTGGTCTTCATCAGCTGTCCAATTTTGTCCAAAATCACAGCCTCAGGTTCTTGTTCTAGGCTAATTGGAGTAATTGATGTGGTCTTCAGCTAGTGTAGCCCACCCACCTCATTGATGTGATGTGCATTCTAAGATGCTTTTCTGCTTACCACAGTACAGTGTGTATTACTACAGTAAAGAGTGTGTTACTACAGACTTCCTGTCAGCTTAGACCAGTGAAGTCATTCTCTCCTGATTTCTCATCAGTAAAGTGTTTCACCCTACAGAGTGTTTGGTTGTTTATTTGTTTTTCGAACCTTTCTGATGTTTGATGTGAACATTAACTAAAGCTCTTGGCCTTTATCTGTATGATTCTATTCACCCACTGGATTGGCTGACTGTGTATAAATGATCAGGTGTATATACAAGACATATACAAGAGAACAGGTGTTTATTTTAAAATATATTTCCATACACTCCTTACCATGCATATGCAAGAAACCCTAATGGTAGAACAATGTACACTGCAAATGTATTGCTTCTATATCATTTACTGCCAATCATGTCAGCATAATTAAGTAACTACTGATTTCAGTGCCCACAAGATGCGGACAGATGACTTATTCATTTATTAGATGAACTGTGCATAAAAGCCAAATAAACCATTTTGCTTTTGTTCTACTTTATTCAACAGTATGATTATTTCATCTTATTAGACATTTTGGCATGTTCCATGTTGTTTTGAAACAAGCATTACCATAAGTAGGTTACTGTGCTATTTCGACTGAACTGTTTCATACATGGTGGTTTGAGGGTGTTTCTTTATCCAAATGATGTTGCCATGCACAAGCATATCAATGTAAAATTTGTTGCATTTATCAATGGTCATTGCGTACAGCTGTGCATATGCATGCATGATAAATACCAATTTTCTTGTTCATAAAAACGGGTTTTACACACAAACATAGTACTTTGCAACTTCATTAGACATGTTGACCCTCACAGTTTCATACCAGTTAAGACTTCCACACTGTGGTATATTTTCACAGATTATAAATAGCTGGGATTAGCAAAATGTCGTCATGAATTGTAAGTCCATCTCTTAATACTTACTGCTAGAAACATTAAATTACTTGGTGGCTTTGGCACGCAGATGTGATATTTTTAAAAATATCAATGTATCAGGATAAAAAAATAGATTTAAAAACAGTTTTCTAAGTGTACTAAAAAATAAACCATAGTTGGACTATTAAATTCATAGCATGCTGATGGATTAAAGGTATTTCTAAGCCTAGATATTGATTACAGGGATCATGTTCACAACATGCATGAAATTAATTTTGCAGTGTTTAAAATGTTCGAGCATAGGAACCCACTTATGCAGCACACAAAGCTTAACCATTTTGATTTTTTTTTTGTTCAGTATAATTGTTTTCAAGTCAATTATGGCTCAAGTTAATCTAAAAAATGTATAAAAGCACCATTGTTAACATTAATAGACAGGTTTTTTTTACTTTTATACACACTTTTTTTCAGACTCCAAATAACTCTCCAAAGTTAAGTGCAACTTCTTAGCAGGGCTAGAAAACACCACATCTATCTATGTACATTGAGTGGCCAAAAGTATGTAAATACCTCTAATAATCATTCCATTCAGATGTTTTTGCCACACCCAATTGCTAACAGGTACATAAAATCATTCATAGACAAACTGGCAGTAGAATAAATTATACTGTGAAGATCTCAGGTGACTTTAATCCTGGCACTGTTAAAGGATGGCTCGTTTGCCTCAACTCAGTTCATGAAATTTCTGCCCTGCTAAATCTGCCCCATCAATTGTAAATTGTTTTATTATGAAATGAAAGCATCTTGGATCAGCTCTGCTGAGTGTCTAGCAAATAAAAATCACTTATCTTCTGTTGCATCACTCACTTAAATGTTCCAAATTGCTTCTGAAAACAACATATGCACTAGAACTGTGCATTAGGAGCTTCATGTTTCCATGCTAAGCAGCTGCACTAAGAATACTATGCCAAGCATCAACTGGAGCGGTGTAAATCTCTGGAGTGATAAATCATGCTTCACTATCTGGGAGTCTGCAGACAAATCTGGGTGTGGCAGATGCTACCTACTTGAATGCACAGAGTCAACAATTAAGTTTTTGGGGAAGGGATAATAGACTGATTCAAATGAAGGGTAACATTAATTCTACAGCATAAATATGTAATATAAGAAGAATTGAGGAGATACCTTTACACATGGGCATGATAATGCCCATGTGAACAAAGAAAAGATCATAAAAGGCATGGTTTGAACATTTTGAGAAGTAGCCTCAACCCCATTGCACACATTTAGAGATGAACTGGAATGTTAAAGGCAAGCCTGACCTCACAAATGCTCTTCTGACTCAACAGGCTCAAATCCTCACAGACACTCTCCAGAATCTTGTAAAGTCTTCCATGAAAATGTAGACTGTTAGGATTGGTATCTATCTAGCTAGCTAGCTATTGTGTTTTTATTCTTTACTTCATTTTATATGGAGTAACTGTGCATATACTTGATATAGCCATAGTACATCATTTAAATGTGTCTTGTTGGGTGATTATTTTGTAGTTGTGGTGAGTTATAACTGATTCAGTGATTCACTGCATGTACCACTGATTAGCAAACTGTCATGAAGACATTCTGAAAATACCCAGTGTAGCAAGATGTCAATAAATAGTTTGTGGTTTCTTCTTCGTAACCATGTAATATATTACATACATTAATACCTGTTTTTAAATAACAAAATACATATAAACTGTAATAATGAGCTTAATATATGTATTTGCATCTGTCATACATAACTAAATAACTATGTATATATGTATATATTTTTTATATACACAAAGGGTGTATTTATTCAAATAATATCATCTAGAAGATGAGGGGTGGCAACCCAATCCAAAGTCCGTGGCTCAGAGGCTGCCATTATCATGCACATGAACTGCTTGCCAGTTCTCTTGTCAATGGGATAAATACTGGTAGGAGTAAACCTTCTGTTGCTCTCCACAAACTCACACAGCTTCTGATACACATGGGGGTACTCATGGCGGAGGAACACTCCACGAATTCTCAGTTCCCGTTGAATGTTAATGAAACAAATCTCTCTAGCTTTTCTCCCCTCTTCACCTTCCTTGTCAATGTCAGCTGTACCTGGTGGTGGAGTAAGAATCAAAGTCTCCATTTCACGTTCTTTCCCGTGGACACTCCTTTCTGGGCTGTAAGAGGCTAAAGCAACCTTGGCATACTTTCGAACTGTTGGGGCCTTTACCCTTGGTGGTGATCTCTCAGGCACTTGTTCACCAACTGCAATGGATACATTCAAGAGAAAACATTCATTGGGATCATAGTCCTTACCTGCTTCCTGGAGCTCTTTACAATAATCTCCAAGGTTATCCATGTAACTATCTAGTTCACGTATGGATAGATATGTTGGAGACATTAAAAGGCTTTCTAGGCCATACTGAAGGAAATTTGTTGATGAGCCTGGGTTTGGAAAGCTCAAAAACAGCACTCCTCTTCCTCGTGACAGGTATCCCACTTTGGCTATACGTGAGAAAGCTTTGTGGACATCTGTGGTTTCTCTACAATATTTAATAATGTGGCGACATATACTGCCAATTCTTCCATACAGACAGCTCTCCTTGTGAATAGCCCAGTCCTCCCTGCGGCAGTTGCGAGAGCAGTAGTATGTGTAACAGCTGTGGCAGGATTTAAAGTACAGGCATGCATTAAACAATGTCTCTGTCCGACGACATTTATTGTTGGAACACATCATTGTCTCGTCCTCATCCGGACTCTGGTCAGGAGAGCAGTTCTCATTATTTTGCAGGCCATCACATCTCATCTCAGTTATGGTGTGAGGATCTATTGTTATGGATGTTGATGGTTTGTCATGGGACATGCTACTCTCATATAATGGCTTTGAATTCTTTCTTCCTGATGATACTGATTCTTCATCAATATGCTTCTTGAGTTGATCCATCACTGCTTCACTGGCCTGTATACTAGTGGGGGGTTTATAATCAATGACTAGGTCAGCTAAAAGCTTGTCAAGTTGTTCTAAGCTTTGTTGGAGTGAGGTGCTATGATATGTTTTATCTTTAGTTGAAAGGGGAATTGTCTCATGGTAAGCAGCATCTTCATCTGGAACTATTTTAGAATCAAGCACGTCCCAACTGGCTGAGCGGGCTTCTGCCTTATAGCCCTTGCAAGGTTTGATATCATTGTCTGTAATAGTAATTTCAGGAGTAACATACCACTGTTTGCTTGATGTTCCCTTAGTATCAATTGGGTTTTTGTCAATCAAGGAATTATCAGACAAGGATAAAGCTGCATAACGTCTAGGTGAACTGGAAAGATTAACAACCACAGGTTTTGGTCTGTCATTTAATGACAAAGTTTGTTTCCTTTGACATAGTAGATTCTCATCACTTTTTCCATGAGACACAGGTTGTTCCCGTGCTACATGAGTATTGAGGATATTGTCCCAAGACCTTGAGTGAGTCCTTGAGTCAGTTACTGATCTTGTCGGCTCCATACACAAGTTACTGTACCAAGGGGTAGGCATGGACTCTTGTCTAACTTTTGCTAGTGTAACATTAGGTGTATATGAAGGATAGGGTGTAGAGAAGCCAGACACATCTGAGCCAAACAAATCATTTGATTTTGGCTGAACCATGTGTGCATGACGCCTGTCATCTGTGTAGTATACCTGGGCTGGAATGTAAGTTTCCAGTGCAGGTACAAAGGGATCGCCAACATAGAAAATCCTAGGAGGAACTGTTTGAACCTGATGTGTCCTAGGATCATCCTCAATTAAGGTTCGTGCAGGGGGTGTCTGTATTATGTACTGTGCTTGGTCAGTATTATAAAGATCTCCTTCTGTGAAATATGGCCTGTCAGGTATAGTATGAACCACATGAGTTTTTTTATCTTGGAAATAATGTACTTTAGGAGAGTAGGTATGGCTAGGAATGGTAAAATAATCATCCTGATAGTAAGTTCTTTTTGGGGGTGAAGATTCATATTTCCCCAAATTGTCTACATTGGAGAATTTAGTTGGCACATTGGGGTTTGACTTAGCTCTTCTCTCCCTTCCATATGGTCTCATCTCCCACTGAGAAGGTATTCTGTGTGGTGGAGTCTTTAATGGCAGCATGTAACTGGTTGGCATACTTTGGGAATACTGGTAGGTAGGTGTGTATTCACCTTTGAAATATTCAGTGGGAGTTGGTGTTCTAGAGGTGGATACATGGGGAGGTACTGTAAGACTCTGACTGCCAGTAGTATACCTATGCGATGGTATATCCATTCTTGTAATGGATGACTTTTGGCCATGTTGCTGCAAAGCTGCCTCATCAGGTTTAATGTCTACTCGACATCTTACATGAGGACTAGTGGCAAGTTTAACAGGCCTTCCCTCATCCAAACTTTCAGGCATATAAATAGGAGAGTGCCTAATGGTATCAGTCCTCTGTGGTTGCAATTTGATGGGATGTACCTCATTAAGGACAGTATAAGTCGGTCCATAGAGGGTGTCCCTGGCAGACAACTCTGGCCTCCACTGAGAATGTTTTGGAGATCTATGAAAATCATGATTCCTTCTTACTGCAGGAGGGGAAGAATCAGTCATTAAAGGAATAAAATTGGTTTGGACTCGGGAGGCACTTCTTGATCTCGTTCTTCTTCTAAGTGCAACCTCACCAGCCATTTCAGCAGTCAGAACTTGAGGGTTTACTTGCATGTTATAAAGATCTGGGGATGAAAAACGGTGTAGTTTGTGTCTTTTATGTTGTGCTAACACATTCCAGACATCATCTGGGTTGGCTACATATCTGTTATCCCTTGTCCATGGGTACTCCATATTGATTTTGTTATATTTGGGCTTGTGTAGAGCATCAAAAATATGACTGAGCTCGTTAGGGTTGTTCCAGGGATCCTCCAGTTCACTGATGTATGTGGAATCACATTGTTTACAGGAAGAGTAGAGCTGTATGTGAATATAGATGGAATTCAGTTCAGCAGTTTGATACACAGCAGATTCCAGTATATTGGTTGGATCTGTGATTGTCATCTTAGTCAATTATCATCAAATCATTTTCAGGTGAATATACCCTGCAAAATTAGGGGGGAAAAAAATTACACTCTATTCAAAAAAATGTTTATAATACTGTTACTGTTACTACTACTACTAACAACAACAACAACAACAACAACAACAATAATAACAACAACAATATGCCTGGAAAAAATTGTTATCCTTCGTAAACAGAAATCTATCGTCACTTAGTTCATGATATCTACAAGTAACCAATGTGAAACAAAAAGTTATGAAATGTTGAAGATACAATTTCTGGTAAATATATTGTATGTTTGTATGATCAGCAGTGGTGCTGGAGTACATGCAAGAGCAGAGGAGGAATAAAGTGTACAATTAACATTTATGCATCCACATGGCCCCTTCTTAAACATACAGCTGGCCCAGAGAGGATATCATTTGGGTCTCACTCACTTGTTTAAACTCTTGTAGACTCTTATATATATATATATATATATATGTATATAGTGCATTTTAGGTGCATCCTGAAATTTCACCCGAAAGCCGAATATCCTTAACTTTTTGTGAGTAGTGTATATATATAGAATGTATGTATATATATATATATATATATATATATATATATATATATATATATATATATATATATATATATATATATATATATACACACACTACTCACAAAAAGTTAAGGATATTCGGCTTTCGGGTGAAATTTCAGGATGCACCTAAAATGCACTATAACCTTTACAGGTGAACTTAATTTGACCTTTACACTTTTGAATGCACATGTCCAACTGTTCAGTGTTTCAGTACTTTTTGCATAACTTGCTGTTCTCCTACAAGGTGCTTAATGGCAAAATTCACAATAAACACTATAGTTTACTAAACTTGTAAACCTGGGTTTTGTGGAATATGCTAAAATCAGACAAATTAACATAAAATACATCCAATTCCTTTTAAATATGTTGTATATTTGTATGACCTACAGTGGTGATAGAATACATGCAAGAGCAGAACCATAACATTAAAACCAACTGTTCTCCTTTGTGCTGCTGACCCATCAAGGTACACTATATTGCCAAAAGTATTCGCTCACCTGTCTTGACTCGCATATGAACTTAAGTGACATCCCATTCCTAATCCATAGGGTTCAATATGACGTCGGTCCACCCTTTGCAGCTATAATAGCTTCAACTCTTCTGGGAAGGCTGTCCACAAGGTTTAGGAGTGTGTTTATGGGAATTTTTGACCATTCTTCCAGAAGCGCATTTGTGAGGTCACACACTGATGTTGGACGAGAAGGCCTGGCTCTCAGCCTCCGCTCTAATTCATCCCAAAGGTGTTCTATCGGGTTGAGGTCAGGACTCTGTGCAGGCCAGTCAAGTTCATCCACACCAGACACTGTCATCCATGTCTTATGGACCTTGCTTTGTGCACTGGTGCACAGTCATGTTGGAAGAGGAAGGGGCCAGCTCCAAACTGTTCCCACAAAGTTGGGAGCATGGAATTGTCCAAAATGTCTTGGTATGCTGAAGCATTCAGAGTTCCTTTCACTGGAACTAAGGGGCCAAGCCCAGCTCCTGAAAAACAACCCCACACCATAATCCCCCCTCCACCAAACTTTACACTTGGCACAATGCAGTCAGACAAGTACCGTTCTCCTGGCAACCGCCAAACCCAGACTCGTCCATCAGATTGCCAGATGGAGAAGCGCGATTCGTCACTCCAGAGAACGCGTCTCCACTGCTCTAGAGTCCAGTGGTGGCGTGCTTTACACCACTGCATCCGACGCTTTGCATTGCACTTGGTGATGTATGGCTTGGATGCAGCTGCTCGGCCATGGAAACCCATTCCATGAAGCTCTCTGCACACTGTTCTTGAGCTAATCTGAAGGCCACATGAAGTTTGGAGGTCTGTAGCGATTGACTCTGCAGAAAGTTGGCGACCTCTTCGCACTATGCGCCTCAGCATCCGCTGACCCCGCTCCGTCAGTTTACGTGGCCTACCACTTCGTGGCTGAGTTGCTGTCGTTCCCAAACACTTCCACGTTCTTATAATACAGCTGACAGTTGACTGTGGAATATTTAGGAGTGAGGAAATTTCACGACTGGATTTGTTGCACAGGTGGCATCCTATCACAGTTCCACGCTGGAATTCACTGAGCTCCTGAGAGTGACCCATTCTTTCACAAATGTTTGTAAAAACAGTCTGCATGCCTAGGTGCTTGATTTTATACACCTGTGGCCATGGAAGTGATTGGAACACCTGATTCTGATTATTTGGATGGGTGAGCAAATACTTTTGGCAATATAGTGTATGTCTCTACATCTGGCAACAAGAGGTTAGCAGCAGATCCTTAGGTCCTGTAAGTTGCACAGTGGGGCCTACATGGATTGGACTACCAGCAAATTCCACAGATGTGGGACTGAGATTTGGCGAAAATGACAAAGCCAATTCCTTTTTATTTGAAATAAGAAATACTGGAACATGTGACTGACAGGTGTTTCTTGTTGCCCGTGTGTGCTGTTTAGATTGATTGTTTTATGCCAATAACTGTGAATGTACTTTTCAAGCCATGGGATTTGCATTTGTTGTTAGAAAGGATAAGATCAACATAAAGAGCATAGAACTGTTTATTAAAAAACACTGCTGCAAACAAAGTGTGCCCTTTTGTGGCAACAATATTTCCTAATGGCTGATAATTTATTAAGATAATGGGCCCTGCCACACTGCAAAAATTGATCATTATGCCTGGTCCCTTGCAAAACATACAGCTGGTCCAGACAGCTCACCAGCTCACCATATTTTGAGTCTTTTTGGTGCATATCCTGAAGATCATTGCTTGCCCACATTACACTGACAGTAAAAACTTTTAAAACTTGTGATGTGGAAAGGTCCAGTCACCCTGTCTGGCAATAACAACCATGTTAACCAAGTCACAGAGGTGTGAAATTTTCCCCATTTTAACGCTATTTGTGAACATTATCTGAAGCTCTTGCATGATTTCATACACTGGGCTGTTTCCCCATTAGGATAATTACACTGGATATGAAAAGGAAATAAACTGTTCTTAATATTTAAATGTAATGCTACATGTTGTTTATTAGCAAGCTAAAACTCAATTTTATATTTTTTATTGTTTTTTTTTGTTTTGTTTTCTAATTGAAATGTTTTTAAGTCCCTGAATAAATGTGAATAGATATGAATCACTGCACCATCTTAATGCACCATCTTAATGCATTATCTATCTATCTATATATGATTATCTATCTATATATATATAAAAGTTAAATATGAAATTGCAGTGGGTCCTGTGTTACCTGTCTTTCTCCCCTCATTCAACACATCGGCTGAAAAGTTAATGGATGGACCAGGACTGAGAACCGTGAAACGCTATTCTACAGCATTCTGCGCCACGTGACGTAGAAATGCATCACGCGTCATTTAAAATGAACGCGTCATTTAAAATGATTCTCTGGCTAACAGAAAATCATATTGAATCATGTAATTCACCACGTATCCCATGTCTTTATGAAACACATGATGATAGGATAATTGGCACACGACTAATATTCCTCACGCCCAGGAGAGCAACATGCACACAAACATGTATCGATACGTTTGCGGTGCCATTTCGTAAATATTTACCGTGTGGTACGCAACGACTTCAATTAACCTAAAATGCATGAAACTGAAACCTCAACATGGTAGAGGACACGATAAAAGAATCAGTAGGTTGAACTAAACTCGGAACTAAAATCGCTATTCCTCCATCATTTGCAAAAGATGCGAGTAAAAGCGCAGCACACCGAGGTATACGGCGATGATCTTACCGGTGAAATCCATCCGCCATAAGTATAATTATCCACTTTCCAGATGCACCACAATGACGCATATTCTGATGGAATCTGTATCTTAGTTTGCCGAAAACAGTGTCAGTCATTTCGCTCTTCAGGCCTTTTATAAGCTTTGAACTGCATACGTCGCGTTACTACTGCCTCTCTTCTCGGTAGAATCCCAATTGGGTTGCTAGTAGTGATGTGTCGAAAGCAAACGATTCGACTCTTTAAACCGGCTCTTTCTGGTTTTAGAACGAGCCGATTCGCATAAGAAAGAAAGAAAGAAAGAAAGAAAGATACGTTTTTAAAAGAACAACAAAAACAACAAGTCAGAGGTTATCGTTCTGTTGGAGCTGGGTGGTGGTGTTCATTTACATTTTAGGCATTTATCCTTATTCAGAGCGACTTTATTATGGCCTTGCTTACACACACACACAAACATTATATATATATATATATATATATATATATATATATATATATAATTAATTATATACACTACTCACAAAAAGTTAAGGATATTTGGCTTTTGGGTGAAATTTATGGAAAATGTAAAAAGGTCACGCTACAATATTATATCATGAAAGTAGGGCATTTAAGTAAATGGTGATTTCCTCATCTCAAACAATTTATTGAAACAAAAGCCAACAACAGTGGTGGGTGTACCACAACAAAAAATGTCAAAGTCTCAATAATTTGTCATGTGCCCTTGACCAACAATTACAGTTTGACAATGACGTCTCATGCTGTTCAAAAGTCGACTTATTGTCTGCTGAGGCATGGCATTCCACTCTTCTTGAAGGGCGGCCCTCAGGTCATTGAGGTTCTGGGGTGCAGGGTTACGAGCCTCAGCTGATCCCATAGGTTTTCTATGGTATTCAGGTCTGGAGAAAGTGCAGGCCACTCCATCTGAGGTACCCCAGCCTCCAGCAGCCATTCCCTAATGATGTGACCTCGATGACCTGGAGCATTGTCGTCCATGAAGATGAAATTAGGCCTGTATTGTTCATGCAGGGGCACAATGACTCAATTAATGATGTTATTCAGGTAGTAGTGGCTTGTCACTGTACCATTTACAAGATGTAGGGCAGTTCTGTATTGAGTAGACACACCTGCCCAGACTGTAACTCCACCTCCAGTGGCTGATGCATAGCGCTCTCCTTGACGTCTCCAATATTATTGGCGGCCATAATTTCTGCTCAGCGTGAATCAACTTTCATCAGAGAACAGCACTAAGGCCCACTGGTCCCTTGTCCAGCGTAAATGCTCCCTGGCCCATGCAAGACGATGACGCCTGTGCCTTGTGGTGTGGTCAGGTACCCTTGCAGGTCGTCTAGCTCTAAACTTAAATTTATATGTATCCCAAATGAGAAATCCAGGGGCAATAGTGGTAAGGAAAAACTGACTTAAATAGACTATGAATATGATTGTATGCATAATTTTGAATTCATGAGGTTTCTATTACATTCTGATACTATACTGGATCCATGATGGACACAGCTGCAGATCTTCTTATCAAAAATAATATTAAAGTCTCCAACAATGGATATTTTGTCTAAAGAAACAATTAGGTCTGAAATTAAATCTGCAAATTCATAGAGGAATCTAGAATATGGTCCTCAGGTCTGTAAAAATAATTAGTGGAACTGACCTATTTTGATCCATATTTTGTGGTTACATGTTAGGATAAAGAAATTTAAACACATTGGATTCATATCTACATTTTTGTGATGTCTAGAATCATTAATCATGATCAACAGTTCTTGCCCTGCCCAATAATTTAGTCTCAGTATAACCAGAGACTAAATTAAGGAAACCGTCATCTTCCATTCTACAGTTGTTGCTTGGTTTTTCTATTAGATAGGTGTAACTGTCATCCTGTCACATTGTCCATCCATTGAGTAAGCGTGTACGGGTTGGCCAATCTGGTAAGCAAGTAAGCGTGTATGGGCTGGCCAACCTGGTTCCGTCTGTTAAAGTTAATTTTGTCAAATAACGTTCACAGTCCTGGACAGTGAGTGACCTAACAGTCAAATAAATCCGGATTTTGACCAGTCATTGTTTAGTGGTTAACACGTTCGCCTCACACCTCCAGCATCCTGGGTTCACGCCTGCTCACTCTGTGTGTGGAGTTTGCATGTTTCCCCGTGCGATGGGTTGGCATTCCATCCAGGGTGTATCCTGCCTTCATGCCTGAGATGCCTGCACAGGCTCCCTGTGACCCGAGGACAGATCGGATAAGTGGTACAGACAATGAAATGAAATATAGGGGTAGAATCCGACAAGCAAAAAAAAAAAAATCTCCACAATACACACTATTTGGCATGAATAACAGTGGAGAACTTAAATTCATCCATTTAGCAGAAACCCTTTGCAGTCTCATTGAGTTTGTTAACGTTTGGAACAAAGATGTGTGATTGTTATAATCGTACAACACCCTGATGTTAAATTGTTAAATTATGTAAGAACATTCTGATTTGGTGGACCTTCTGTATTATGTCAATTTCTCCCAAATTTAATGCAGAACAGTGATTGTCACCTTCAGGTGAAAGAAACTGAGCACAGCAGTGTTTATAGTACGTGAGTCTTTATTGGTAAGATGTACTTATAGTAACTGCATAATCTAGCAAATATTGTTAATGCCAAATATCTTATTAAATATTTTACATTTGAAATGCAATTATGCTGCATTTTACATATGAAATGCAACTATGCTGCATTTCCTCCCAGGGCCTTCTGTCAGTTTATTAGAATTGTAGCTTCACAGACAACAAATGAACAGGAAAAGCCTTGAGTAGTCAACACAGTCAAACATGACAAAACAAACAAAATAAATAAATAAAATAAACAAAACAAAAATAAAAACACCAGCAACAACAAAGTTACAATTTGCAAGTTTGTTCCTATGTTTGAAATTAAGCAAAGTGCTAAGCAAAGAAAGTAACATGCAAATAATACATTTTAAGTTTGTTAAATGTTATAACAAAAAGCCATGTTATACATTGTTTTTTTTTATGCAAATAGTTAGGTCAACCCTAGTTAAAAGTGCTAGGGCAGTTTTAATCACCTGGATTCTTGAGTGTAGACACATGACAAAACAAAGTCAGACCTAAATGCAATTACAATTTCCTAAATGCTTACAATCTTATGAGAAAAAGAACAGATATAATGGCTATAAAGAGAAGATGCAGTGTACCATGGTATGGACAAGTTTTGCAGTCCATCTGTAGACCATGGTGAGCCAAAGATAAAGAAAATGAACAGGTGGTTTAGGAAATTGGATGCCCGCTACTCAATGTAAATGATAGTAGTGCAGGGCAAGCACCTAGCACAAAAGAAAATATGTATTTAAGAAATGCTGTATTTGTTAGTCAGTAGACTGAATGATTCACAATACTATGTGAAAAACAAGCAATTAATTACAAGATCACCCCAGAGTTATCAAGGCATTCACAACTGTCATAGCATGCAGTTCCCAGTGTTCAGACACTCATTCATAAAACAACTTTTAACTGGGTATTGAACAAGGTATTTGGACTAAAACTCTTCAATTCTGGTGTGTGAAACCTGCACTCTCATTTTTCTTTTATCTAAATATCTCAGCCATGTCATGTACATATGTGCACATGGTCCAAAGCATGATGAGGTGAGGAATGATGGCTGTATGACAGAGGTATATACTGACACATTTCAATCTGTGACATTGTAGGAAGCTCTCTGCATGTACTATCCAAAAGTGAGTCTAATCAACACTGGGGGCTTGAAAAGGGAGGAGAATATTATGAGTAATACTTGATCTTATCACATTTTTAAGTTCTGGAACAGCCCAATGTATTATAAAAATAAGTCTGGTTCAGTTTTAATGTTAAAAGTCACAAGGAAAAAATGCCTTGATTTAAGGTAATTTTTAAGTCCCCATACTGCTATATCTTGAATTTTAACCATACAACCTTAATTCCCTCACTAATTTGCATTCACCATATTTCTGGTTTATTAAAGCCTTCTATTTAACAGTGATTTTTCTTTCAATTTTTCTCTGTGCTTGGTTGAGAGAAAAAAGAGAGTCATATTCTGACTATGTTCTACTGGCTTGATTTCTTGTCCTTCTGAAAGCTAAAACTGGTACGTCGGCTGAGTTTGCGTTGCTTCTGTGCATAATAGTCAGCTCTTGAAGTGCTGGCTCGAGACTCAAGGATGTAGTTCACCTGACAGACAGCAAGAGCAAATGCACCATTCAGTGATAACATTTAAATGGTCTGATATTCATCAGACAAAAAAAAAAAAGACCATTTATTATGGCTCTTGAAAAGATTAATTTGTGTTCTATTGATTGTTATATACTGTTCCCCAGCAGATGCATGGGGGAAAACTGAAACAAATGTGCATGGGGGAAAACTGAAACAAAGGTGGAACCAGACAACATTTTAATGACAATAAAGAGATTGGATTTAGATTTAGGTAATAGATTTACTTCACCTTTAGCACGATCTCATTGACTGTAGCAGCATCGCATTCAAAGTAAAGGACCTTGTAGTCATGGTTGCTAAGATATGTGAGCTTAAATATTGCATGGCCTGGAACAGAAAACCAAAAAAAAACAAAAACAAACAAGTGACATAAGTTAGTCCATTAAAAATTAAATGCATAATCAAGATATTTGCTGATTTTTAACATTACTGTTTATAGTGCCCTTTGAAAGTAATATAATGGCAACATCAATTCACTTATGCTATGCAACACTGACAACATTTGGATTTGATATCTAAAGACGAATATGAGAATATGAAACAGATCAGAATTTCCAGAGTTTCCATTTCCTGTTATTTACATCTAGATGTGATAAACAACTTAGAACATAACACCTTTGGTGGCAGACAACCAATTGTTAGGTGAACAGGTAACAGAATAAGTGAATAACAATTTTTAGTTGCATATCCCTGCTTTGAAACAAATGCATCAAGCCAGCAACCCAGAGACACAACTAAACTGTTTCAAAGGGTTTTTTTGTGGTGCTTTCCCTGGCTTGTACTGCAGCTTCTTCCAGTTGTTGTTTTGGAGGTTTCGGGAGCTAAAATTCATTATTAATTGTGTTAATGTCTCAGTTAACATTAATATGATTGATCAGATTTCTCCTCATGAAGTTTTTTTTTGTGTTGGCAGGTTGAGGTCTTTGTCTTGAAAAATGATGACATTCCTCCAAATTAGGGTTTATGCATTTCTGTATAAATTGGCAAAAAGAATGTTTCTGTAAACCATCATAAGTTACATCATCAGTAAAGATTTGTGAGCCCACTTCAGAAGCAGTCCAAGAGGTCCATGACATACCTCCACCATGCTTCACTAATGAGTTTTGGATGTTTTCTTTTCATCACTGACCATTATTTTAATAATTTTTCTTCACTGCTGTTGTTTTCCATGGTCAACCTGTTCAACTGTGGTTGTTTTGTGGATTTCTTTTGTAGTTTCTTTGTTTTTCCTAATATTAACAATGGTTGTATTTACTATGCCAGATGCTTACACAATGGTACAAATTGAAAAAGAGGGGATCAGCTCTTTAGTCTTCATGTTGGTTTATCCTTTTTTTTTTTTTAAACACAAATGCAGTCTTCAAAGACAAAACTCAAGACATTTTTTTTATATTATTGAAATAAAAATGAGCGGATTCAAGCATAAAATGCCATGTTCTAAGTTTACCACAATTAGATATAAATAATCAGGAGTAAAAGCTTAAATTCTAATCCATTACCTAATATTCATTAATTGCTCTCAAACACACAGCTATAGTGAACAACAACAAATGAATAGGCCAATTTTTTATTTATTTATTTATTTAATTTCATTTTTTTTTTATAGAGAACTATATACATTTGCCTGACAAGTACTCACCTTGGTGAAACACAACAATTTTCACTAAGGTTATGTGAACAAATAAACTAAAGCCAACCTAGGCAGTACAAAGTGTTTTGTATAAGCCAACTTGTACACACCGGCTGGACATTCTCTAGTTTACTATGTTGCTAAGACAATGCAGCTATGAAAACCTGAAGTTGTCTAACCACCACTGTGCAAAGAGATCTATACATCTAAATTACTTCATTAAATACAGTACTAACTTGGACTCTTCTCCTCTACCAGGTCACATGCACAAAGCAGGTCTGAGTCAATAGAGATGGGCTTCTGTCGTATCCAAAACTTTGTGCTAGTTTTCTGATTGGTGACAGGGTCAATCTCCACCTTCTCCCCTGATATACCTAAAATAAAGTGGGGAAAAAGGTAAGCTTTTTTAAAAAGAATTCTACATTGTAATGTAACACAACATGTTTCATCAGTAGAATAAAGCAGTGATTAAAGAAAAAATAGCAAAATCTGCCATACATAATTAACTTTATTAATACAGTAACATGACAATTTATTATACTGGGATTGTACCACTTCAATTTTAACGAACTGTTAAACTTTTAACTAACAGACTGTTAGCGACTCACGGTTTCCCACATTCTGTTGTTTAATGTGAAAATTAACTGTAGCTCCTGACCTATATCTAAATATTTTTGTGTATCTATGTATTATGCATGATTGGCTAAACAGATAACTGCATAAATGAGCAGGTGTACAGATTCACAATAAAGTGGACAGTGAATGTATATCTTAAAACAGTGAACTGTCAACAAGCTAATTTTTCAAAAGTGAGCATAATTCATTTAAATGTAAGAAGTATTACTCTGCACTTATTGATTTGATGTCAACTGCAAAACTTCAGGAGACTGTCCCAAATCATTTAGTCATCTAGAACAGACTGAAAAAACTTTAAGGAGAGAAGCAGCAGTAACCATGAAAGCTCTGGATGGTGATTCTGAAGAAATGTGCGGTATACAATAAAAGACATCACAGTACATTTTCGATTTAATTTTGATTAAATTTTTAAAAAATCTTTATACATATGAATGCATAATTTTTTGTCATATTAATGAGTACAGTTTAAACTATAAGTAAGAAGTAAATCGGAATGTAAGATCCTGAAGTGAATATATGATCTGGAAGTATATAACTTGTATAACAAAAACAAGTGTCTGAATACCTCGTTCTCTCAGTTGTGCAGCACCATTTTATACCGTGTTGTTGAAAGGTGTAATAATACTACTAACAGCTGTATTTATGTTTGTATTTTTCATTACTGGCAAGTTAATTTGTAAGTATAAAAGTATCCATAATAATATTCAACACAAATTTATAGTGGAAATAGTTTACTATCCGCAACCATTACCATTTCAATTTAAACCATGCTCCTACTTGCTACACAAAGGTTTACAAAAAATGCACTTATGAAGACAACTTGAGGCAGTATTTTGCAGCAGTGGGTATTTTTGCACCCTTACAGCTCCAGAGGTCCCAGTTCAATCCTCAATTTACTACCTGTGTAAAGTTCTGCAAATTCTACCTATATTTGTGCGGGCTTCCTCTAAATTCTCTCTTTCTCCCACCTCCCAAGTAAAAGGTTGACTGGTTGTAATGAATAGGCTTTAGGTACGAGTGAGTGTGAAGAAATGTATGCATTTCTGTCTTACACCCAGTGTTCTCAGGATAGGCTCTGGATGCATCATGAACCTAACCCTACAGCAGCTGTGAAGATGTCGGGGTTTGGAAGAATAATTCTGCATTTTAATAAAATTATTCAGCAGTTGTATATGATTAAGCTCAAAATACCACTCACTGTACTTTATTAGTCTCCTTATATATAGATTTTTACTAGACAAGTGTCAATAATTCTGGAGGACACACTATGTAGCTCTTGGTAATCAACCTTAATTTGACATGGTTTTGATTAGTGAATCAATATTTGAAAGTGTCCATATTTGTCCACAGAGTAGCATACCTAGCTGAACATCAGTAGTAAAACGGAGCTTGTGGATCATGCTTATCTTGAAGGATTTGTAGTGGTGACTGCTCAACATATCTTGTACTGTATTGATATCTATGGGTGGGTCCTCTTCTGAGCTCTCTTCTCCTCTGGAGCCTTTTATGGAAGACAATAGCAGAGAGGAGACAGAGAGGACAAAAAGGGACAGACAAATAAGGAAGAGAAATTTTGGCAAAAAATGAAAAAGGAATAAAGGAAAGTAGAGAATAATAAGAATATAAATTAGAAATTTTTTTATTTAAAGCTACCAGTCTTCACAGCTCCCAAAAGTGTTTGGTACATAGGTATTAAAATAAGCTTGTGTTCATTAGGTGTCAAACTCACTGTTTTCTCGAACAAGACAGAACTCCAGTGTGCTCTGGCTCTCCAGTGTACTGTCCAGCTCCACTGCTACATTTGGCTCCATCTGCTTTTCTAAACGATACATGGGGCCTACAAAACAATAACATTTTCTACAAGGTTTAACTGTTTAATACCTCTGCAGTATATAAATTCCGGGTCCACACTGTATTGGTCAACAATGGGTAATTGCCAGTTGAAAGACTCACGGTACATAATATTCCACATAAATTAACAGTCAGGAATTTTCCAGTGACAAATCTGACAGATTTATAGTTATGTGGCACATGTCGACAGCAAAATTTAAAGGGCTCACTTTGTAAACACTGGGTCTGTAGTTCGCCTTTCCACATGATTACGTTGAACATAGGGTCATGGACAAGCATCCCAGAGCTAGTGCTAGACGAAATTTTGTGGTTAAAAAGTATACAGTTTTTAACTTTTCTAACAAAATGACCAATGGTTTGGCTAGATAAGACCCTTCTTCCTCGGCTGGGATTGTTTAGAGACCTTTGAAGCTGCATTTAAACTGCATTTTGGAAGTTCAAACTTGTAGGCACCATTAAAGTCAACTATATGGAGAAAAATCCTGAAATGTTTTCCTCAAAAATTTATTTTATTTTATTTTATTTATTTACGACTGAAGAAAGAAAGACAAACATCTTGGATGACAAGGGGGTGAGTAAATTATTTGTAAATTTTTGTTCTCAAAGTGAACTTCTCCTTTAAGGGGTGTGCATACTTTTTATACCCACTATACATGTTTAATATCTAAATCAGTCTTAAAATTGATCAGTTATTGTGATTAGTAGATTGTGATTGTAGTTCCTGTTTTTGAAATGTTTGCAGGAGTTTCTCACCTACGTCATCCTTTATACAGTTTGTCATTTTTTAATCATTTTGTGCTATGGTTTTCCTATTGTTTTATCTTTCAGCTTTCATCTTCTTGAATGTTTTTACTGTTTAAAGACAGCAAGCAGGATCACTGGATCTCTCTAAAATAAGGTCTATATAGCTTTGACTAAAATACACTTAACATGCAACATGGCAACATTCATCTTGTTTATTGTGTTGACTGCAGGATATTTCTTCCATTGTCTCATTCTTCTATTGTCATTAGTAATAGCTTTGGAGATTCACATGCAATCAGAGGGTTATACAGAGGATTGTAGAGTGGGAGAATCATAGTTTCTATAGGGAAAAGTCTTAAGCAGAGTGAGAAATCCCCTCTGACACTGAACAGTGGAGCAAATGTGTGATGATTCAGCGACATAATCACAACGCCAAAGCTAACATTAAGGCTTGCCCACCAGCGCTTCACTCCTCTATACTTCAAATCACAGCTTCAGGACTTATCAACAGTTCATGTCATTACAATAGAAGAATAGAATAGAAAATTAGAAGTTAAAAATATAAATCAATGGTTCTGATGCTTATAAGGTCATATTTACACAGTTGCAGGCTTTTACTATATAGTTTACCATTATAGAAGGTATTTTGCAGGCCTCCTGAGTTACACCTATTTATATTCTTTACCCTGTCTAAATTTAATGTTCCTTGTATGTGTGAGCATACTTGGCAATTATAAGCACAATCTGATTCCTTTGAGTGTAGTTTTGCTCAATCTCACAAAACTTTTATTTGGCACTGTCACCTTAAGCTTACTCATTAGTGAAAAATTTATAAATTTAAAATGTATGAGGAATTCCTATACTTCTGAAAATCTGCTTTGTAACAACATCGATTATTAATAGATGTATACAAATTACACTAAGTAGAATGTTTAAAATGTTTTTTTATTGCATATCTTTCATTATTCTGTGTACTGGTGAGACATTGTCATGTCAGAAAAATATCTGAATCTCAATAAGGTACTACAACAATCAACTATTCTTAGAGGTTGAATAAAAGCCTTGTTTTCAACTGTTTAATGGGTATTATATCCATGGACAGGTAAAATGTCAATTACTATTGCTGATTTTCATAAGTAGTGCCTTTAGCAAAAGCCAAAATTTGGGTCACTTGGCAAAAGCAGATGACTTATGTTAGTAATGTGTTGTGAAGTATTCATGTTTTTCACAATTTGATCTCACACAAAACCTGCAAGTAATTGAATACAGGGAGCAATTTACAGGTTTGTGACCTTTCTCAAGCTAGTTAGAACCAGTCAAGTGTCAAACCATAATATAATAATTTATCTTGGTCAAAGTCAGTGAAAGCTCTTACCTGAACCCTTTTGTGAGCCTTTTCTTTTCTTGAGGGCTTTCTGTAGAATCTCTTTCATGGTGACCTTTAAACTGTCCACTGGAATCAATGAGAAACCATGAGCAGCATTGCTGTATAAAAGAGAATATAGGTGATCAAAACAATCCTTTCATAAGCCTCATTTGCAGCAGGTCCAAAGAGCCCTGGAATTCATGGCAGATTTCAAAGGCCTGATCTGTACAGGAGAGCAGAATGTATAAACTGCATTTCAAGCCATTTAAGGTTGGTGAAGAGTTACCAAATGTCCTGACTTGGGTACCCCTATGCTTGATTGCTAACAGTAAAATGAATAATGTATAGCTAGTGAATGCTACACGCAATGAATATGTTCTCACAAGAGTATAATCAATGCATCTGCATTTAGCATTTGGGAAGCTCATCCCACTTAGCCAAGTCTCCATCATGCAAGACAAAACATGTTAGAACTTACATTTACAGCATTTGGCAGTCACCCTTATCCAGAGCGACATTCAAAAGAGCTCTGAAATCTCTAACACTGGTATACTAGATCACAGACACAGGATACCATCACCCTAAAACTCTGTTGAGGAATTTTAGCACATTTTTAAAAATAAATACATAAAATAAACAGAGGCAGAGGTGGATCTTCACCACTCAATTAAAGACAGCCAGTGACTCACCTATTCGGACATCTAGTGGAAGTTCATTCCACCACTTCAGTGCCAACAGAGAAAAGTGTATTGACGTATACCTACCTCTTAACGTGATTGCTAGTAGATCGGAGGGAATGTGGTGAATGTGGAGTGATGAGCAATTTGAGGTAAGAGGGAGCTGGTCCACTTTTGGCTTTGTAGGCAAGTATAAGTGTTTTGATCTGATGTCTGCAGCTACTGGAAGCTAGTGAAGCGAGCACAGCAGTGGGGTGGTGTGTGAGAACTTAGGCAGGTTGAAAACAGTTATGCAGCTGCATTTTGGATCATTTGCAGAGGACGAATTGATTCAGAGGTAGACCTGCCAACGGAGTGTTGCACTAGTCTAATCTTGAAATGACAAGAGACAAGCACCTGAGCAGCCTGTGTGGATAAAAATGGCAGAATCTTTGTCGTACAGAAGAAAACGACATGGACATGTCATATTAGCAACATGTGAGAATATGGAAAACTGAGTTTCAAGCAGAAGCAGAAATCGTGGTATATGAGGGAGGGAAGGAGAAGATAACTCAATCTTTTTATTGCAAAAGGTGGCAAAGTCTTCAACAGTCAGGGAGAATGAAGCAGCTGGAGCTGGGGGGTGTTGTGTAGTGAAGAGAAGATTTTGCTAAGCTTATGAGGTCTTGGCAGATCCAAAGATAATTTGGACAGGAGCGTATAGAAAGAGGCGAGATCTGAGTCGAGTGATTTCTTCCACTTTCTCCCTGCTGATCTTCATTCTTTGTTTGCTGTGCAACACATCTGTCAGCCAAGGAGCAGGACAAGAAGTCTTCCTGGGTTTAGTAAATAATAGAGTGGAGGTTTCCACGGGTAAGAGGAGATGCTGGAATTTGGTTTTAGGTAGCATAGGGAGAGTGATAATGAAGGATACCAGGTGATGTTCGGAGATGTGGATAGACGTGGGATAGCAGTTCTGTCTGTAGATGGCGTTGGATGGGTGAAACCCAGATCCAGGACATTTTCTCCCTTGCGTGGGAAGGCAGTTGTTGAATGCAAATGAGATGGAATTCAAAAGTGTCTGAAGGCAATAAGACTTGTCAGAGAGAAGGCTGAAATCATCAAGCACTGAGGACTGCGTCCATTTCATGCTGGCATGGCTGCATACACTCGTTTTATGGCCATTATGCATTATTCTACTCATTATCTATTTGTTTATCAGTTATTTTCAATACATTTGTATGTATTTTACAATTTATTTTTTTTAGTATAGTGATATATTAGTAGTAAACTTAAGTAAAACATACTGTGTGCTTCTGAGTTCTACTCACTATCGAGAGTCATCTAATTTGATGCATTTTAAATATTTCCAAGCTGTATCTCTTTTTAAGATTTTGTCCATTGGACCACCACAACAACAACAATACTTTTATTAATTTACCCATTAGTCATTCATTTACTCACCTAATATGCTTTTTCCTGCCTACATACATTTTTTTACTAGTCTACAGGGAAAACTGATAAAAAAGAAAAGTGATACCGGGAAAATCCATGAAAAAAATTAGTTATGTTCCAAATAAAAATCCGCGATATACCTGGACCACGATAAATGAACCGCGATATAGCGGGGGATTACTGTATTACACTGTAACAGACAGATATACATATCACACTGTAATATACTGTGCAATGTTTACTTTGTATACTGCACAATAATGTATCATATGTCATCATGGTCATTACCATACTGCTTATTTACCACTTATTCGACTGTGCGTACTGTACAATAATGTATCATATGTCATTACCATACTGCTGATCCAAAGCATATATTTATAGTAGTATTTAAATATGTACGTTCCATATTTTATAGAATAGAATAAATAGAACAATAGAATAAATATTACTAAGCTTCTATTGCTGGGTCTTTGAAGCAAGGTCATTAACCCTTAACTACTGTTATGTTATCTCAGTTGTAAGCCAAATGAGGTAAATGTAAATTGAAGTGTTTGCTAAAAATTCTGACAACTCACATTCTGACAAAAAGTGACTGCTTGGGGCCTAGTCCTGGAGAGGAGTACTTCTCCACCAGAGCAAGAGTGCTGAAACCAAACTTATGGATGGGCTCATTGGAATCTAGAGGGGGGAAATCTGTATCGACCTCCCCATCATCCTCAGCTATGTGGAGGCAGTATGTATTGACATTCTCACTGTAGAGGAAAGGGGGGGAAAAAGAGTCAGGTCAACAATGACATTTTAAAGTATCATTAGGTAGCTGTTATTAATTATAGCCAAATCCCACCTCACAACCTTCATAATATTCATGATCAAGGTACAAACATTAAAACATCTGCTCACTTTCTTCGACTAGTTCTTTAACTAGTTTTCATATTGCCATCTGCCCGCTAGCTGACCAAGCTTTCCACCATATTTGTTGCTCTTTAGCATTAACAGTTATATCATTATGAATAGTTACTGTAGCAGAACTACTCGTGGCCTGGTTACATGCACAGGGATGTGATGAACAATTAAATTGTTCACAATACAATATAATTTAGTTTTTATTGTAACATTTTGCCATTTATTTGTACACTCAAGACAATAAAACAAAAAAGCCATTTTGTGGCTCCAACATTTGTTTTGAGGATCTGCTTGCTCCAGGATATAATGTGGTTTTTCAAACACCAAATAATCTCTAAACAGGGCAGTACCACATAACTTTGCACTAAGGCAGATAAATAGTCTGATGAATAGCTGCCATGGAGGCCAAATAGTGCAAAATAACGCACTGAACACAGTACAAAAAAGGAGATGTATTAATTAGAATTAATAATCAAAAATGTTTATGAAAAATTATTTATTGTGACAAAGTATGATTTTTGTATTTGAGGAGTCATTTGCTTAACAAATAACATGTTACAGAAGTGTTCAGGCCTTTAATTATAAGTAGAGTATAATATCACAGAAAAACACTGACAACTACTACATGATGTTACATTCTCTCCAAGAGTTTTCTCAGCTTCTTACTCTGCTTCAGCTGCCATTAACTATTATGACCATAATTAACTGTTTAGGATATGGCATTTGGGTCATAGGAATTGGCATGCCTGCCCTACAGTAGACAAACAAGGAATCTGCAGGAAAGTCAAAAAAGTCAAATTAGTTAAGTGAACATTATGAACATGAGTAATAACGATGCTATCCACTGAACCCTAGCTAGAAAAAGGAAAATAAGAAAACAGAACAATAGGGCACATAACCTAAAGTGTTTGGCCTGACTGTTTGGCTGTCAGATAATAATGATAAATTATAAGAATTATAATAAGACTATTATTATGTTGGCTTGAAAATGCCAACATTCTGTTTTGCTTAATAAGCTTCTTAGGATTATTTTTCTTAGACAATTAATTACTGACTAACAACTCCTAGAGCTTTCAAGCTATATGCACCAAACTCGCCATGGTTGTTCATCCAGGTTTGTTGGTTGAAATTTGTTGCTGTTACTTTTCTAAGCAATCGGAATTACAAGATTCCCGGTACAGAAGCTCAAAGTGGCCTTTTTTCAGATAGAATTCCATTCAAAACTTTGGAGGTTTATAGCTCGGCAGTCTTTCAAGCTCAGTCTTTCAGCAGTGATGAATCTTTGGACTGATGAAGCCGTAAATTTTAGAACTGATCAGCCTTTTGGTTTTCCCATACAGGAAGATCAAAAATCCCAAAAATTCCCATAGACTTGTATCTATCCATTCAATATTAAGTGGAATCACAAAGTTATTGCAATATAAACGTGACATATCCATATACTCAGCACAATGAGGGGGAACTGCGTTACGTGTGTTCTGTCACATGACGTCACACCACAAAATTTGTGAAATCGCAAAACTACTGTAACATATAAATGTGACACATCAAAACACTCAGCACATTGTGGGGAACTGCGTGACGTGTGTCCAAGTGAGGTCACATGCACATCAACCCTGAAAACAAGCGAAATCGCAAAAATTCCCCAACATACACATACACATTTTGACATATCAAAATGCTCAGCACAATGAGGGGAACTTTGTGACGTGTGTTTTGGTGACATCATGTGCACACCAACCGCCAAAATAAGCGGATTCGCAAAATTACTGCATCATACATGTCAAATCAAAATGCTCAGCATAAGAACTGCGTGACGTGTATCCTGGTGACATATCCACCTGCCTCCAAAAGTATCAGCACCCTCTCTCTCCACTTGCCTCCAGACGGATCCGTCTGCTCTCCACCAAATGTATTGGCGACCTGTCTATCCACTCGCCTCTGAAAAGCATCAGGCATTATGACTACTTGCTTCGTCAACTCAACATAAACGTTTGTCGTGACAAACTTTAAAAATCTAGTTATCATTATTATTACTATTATTATTAATAATAATATTATTATTATAGGTTGACTTGTTAAAAACCTATATCCACTTAAGCAGCAATTAACAGGGACAAGCAGATATCTGTCCACGCCCCTTAGGAATAGAGGAAGACTAGTATCCACTAGGAACATCAGTTCTTGTTCCCAAGGAGATATACTAAATCTGAAGGCCAAAGATCAATTCTGGTTGCTTTTCCAGGTTACAAATGAAATCAAATCTTGTTTCTTGACCGTAGGTCATGTTGTCAAATATACAGTACTGTGCAGAAGTTTTAGGTAGGTATAAAAAAAATACTGTAAAGTAAGAATGCTTTCAAAAATATGATTTTTTTTTTTTTTACATTTGAATTATTTTTATCAATTAACAAAATGGATAAGGAGTGAGCAGACAAAAATATTCAAATCAAATCAGTATATAGTGTGACTACCCTGTGCCTTCAAACCAGCAAGTTCTTACACTTGCACAATCTTGGGGATTTTTAGGATCAGAGTCAGGTGTATATTTAACCAATTATATCAAGCAGGTGCTAATGATCACTCCATACTTAGGAAAATGGATTTTATGTCTCAGGTCACACACCATTGCAAGAATGAGCACAGCAACAAGACACAAGGTAGTTATACTGAATCAACAAGACATCTCCCAGACAGAGATTTCAAAGCAGGCTGATGTTTCAAGATGTGCTGTTCAAGTTATTTTGAAGAAGCATAAAGAAACAGGCAATGCTGAGGACCGTAGACACAGTGGTTGACCAAGGAAGGCTGGAGCCTCAGTACTGAGGACACCCCATAAATCATGACCAACCTCCATCATGCTTCACTAATGCCTGCAGACACTCATTATTGTACTGCTCTCCAGCCCTTTGGCAAGCAACCTGTCTTTGGCTATACTACAGCCAAATATTTGAATTTTTGACTGATCAGACCAGAGCACCGGCTGCCCATTTTCTGAAACACAGTTCCTGTTTAGTTGAGTCACTTTTGCCAGACTTCCCTGGACAGTAGATGGGTGTGCCTGGCTCCCACTGGTTTCTGCCAGTTCTTTGCTGATGGCACTGCTGGACATCTTACAATGTCAAAAGAAAATGCATGATCTGTCTTATCTGTTGCATTAAGTTTCCTTGGCTAAACACTGCCTCTATGGTCATCAACATTGACTGTTTCTTTATGCTTCTTCAAAACAGCTTGAACAGCATATCTTGAAACCCCAGTCTGCTTTGAAATCTTTGCCTGGTAGAGACCTTGCTTATACAGTATAATTATCTTGTGTCTTCTTGTGCTCAGTCTTGCCATGGTGTATGACCTGTGACATGAAACTGTCTTCCACAATCTCACATTAGTAGCAGGGTTTGGCTGTTCCTCACCCAAGCCTCCAACACAGCTGTTTCTGTTTCAGTTAATGACTGGTTCAACATACATACACTATATTGCCAAATGTTTTGGGATACCCCTCCAAATCTTTGAATTCAGGTGTTCCAATCACTTCCATGGCCACAGACATATAATATCAAGCACCTAGGTATGCAGACTGCCTATACAAACTGTGACAGAATGGGTCACTCTCAGGAGCTCAGGGAATTCAAGCATGGTATCGTGATAGGTTGTCACCTGTGCAATAAATCCATTCATGAAATTTCCTCACTACTAAATATTCCACAGTCATCTGCTGTGGTATTATTATAAAGTGGAAGCAATTGGGAACAACAGCAACTCAGCCACAAAGAGGTAGGCCACGTAAAATCAGAGAGTGGGGTCAGTGCATGCTGAGGTGCACAGTGCATAGAAGTCGCCAACTTTCTACAGGGTCAATAGCTACAGAGCTCCAAACTTAGTGTAAAATTTAGATCAGCTTAACAGTGTGTAGAGAGCTTCATGGAATGGGTTTTTATGGCTGAGCAGCTGCATCCAAGCCTTACATCACCAAGTACAATGCAAGGGCCGGATTCAGTGGTGTAAAGCAGGCCACCACTGGACTCTAGAGCAGATGAGACGTATTGTCTGGAGTGATGAATCACCCTTCTCTGCCTGGTAATCCGATAGACAAGTCTGCGTTTTTCGGTTTCCAGGAGAATGGTACTTGCCTTACTGCATTGTGCCAAGTGTAAAGTTTTTGGAGGGGGGATTATGGTGTGGGGTTGTTTTTCAGGGGTTGGGCTTGGCTTCTTAGTTCCAGTGAAAGGAACTCTTAATGCTTCAGCATACCAAGACATCTTGGACAATTCCATGCTCCCAACTTTGTGGGAACAGTTTGGGGATGGCTCCTTCCATCATGACTGCACACTAGTGCACAAAGCAAGGTCTATAAAGACATGGATGAGCGGAGTTTGGTGTGGAGGAAATTGACTGGCCTGACCTCAAATCGATAGAACACCTTTGGGATGAATTAAAGTGGAGACTGTGAGCCAAGCCTTCTCGTCCAACATCATTGAAATGGTCAAACATTCCCATAAATACACTCCCAAACCTTGTCGAAATTTTTTGTTAAAGCTGTTATAACTGCAAAGGGTCGGGGCAACTCCATATTAAACCCTACAGATTAAGAACGGAATGTCATTAAAGTTCAGGTGCATGTAAAGCCAAAGCTTTTGGCAATATATATAAAATAAAATTGTATATGTGTATAAAATTGATGATCATTAGCACCTGCTTGGTATAATTGGTTAATCATACACCTAACTCTGATCCTACAAAATCCCTGACTTTATAAGTGTAACTGATGCTGATTTGATTAAGCTAATTAGGAATAAAATAGCTTAATAATTTAATTTAATAATTTATTCTTATTTCTAGTTGTTTTTTTTTTCATTTTTTCCCCTCCCCTTTCTCCGTTTCTCTTCTTTGGTAAAGCTGCTTTGAAACAATGTTCACTGTAAAAGGCGCTATACAAAATAAATTGAATTGGAAGGTATAGGATAAGTCACTTCAAATATTGACCTGATTAATTTTTTTTTGTTCTCTTTGCATTTCGCAAATTCATAAGAAAAACAATTAAAATCTATATATCTATATACTTTACAGCATTTCTTTACATCTGCCTAAAATTCTGCACCATACTCTCTCTCTCAACAGGGGGTTGTTAATCAGTTTCAGCTGCTTTGGTGTTAATGAAATTAACAGGTACACTACATGGGCAACAATGGGATGACCCCCAAAACAGGAATGGTTTTACAGGTAGAGGCCACTGAAATTTTTTCCCTACTCATCTTTTCTCACTGTTTTTCACAAGTTTTGCATTTGGCTAGGGTCAGGGTCACTACTGGTAGCATGAGGCTACAACTGGACCCTAAAGAGGTTGCACAGGCAGTCCAACTCCTCCAGGATGGCACATCAATACGTACCATTGCCAGAAGGTTTGCTGTGTCTCCCAGCACAGTCAAGAGCATGGAGGAGATAGCAGGAGACAGGCAGTTACTCTAGGAGAGCTGGACAGGGCCATAGAAGGTCCTTAACCAATCAGCAGGACTGGTATCTGCTCCTTTGTGCAAGGAAGAAAAGGATGAGCACTGCCAGAAACCCTACAGCAGGCCACCTGTGTGAATGTCTCTGTCAAAACAATCAAACAGACTTCATGAGGGTGGCCTGAGGGCCCAATGCCAGAATAGGCAGGTTGAACACTGGCACCCTGTACTTTTCACAGATGATAGCAGGTTCACCCTGAGCACATGTGACAGACGTGAAAGGGTCTGCAGAAGCCATGGAGAACGATATGTGGCCTGTAACATCGTTCAGCATGACCAGTTTGGTGGTGGGTCAGTGATGGTCTGGGGAGGCATATCCATGGATGGACACAAGGACCGCTACAGGCTAATCAATGGCACCCTGATTGCCATTAGGTATCGGGATGAAATCCTTGGACCTACTGTCAGACCCTACACTGGTGCAGTGGGTCCTGGGTTCCTCCTGTTGCACAACAATGCCCGGCCTCATGTGGCAAGAGTATGCAGGCAGGTCCTGGAGGATGAAGGAATTGATACCATTGAATGGTCCCCAGGCTTGCCTTACCTAAATTCAATAGAACACCTCTGGGACATTATGTTTTGGTCCATCCGATGGAGCCAGGTTGCACCTCAGACTGTCCAGGAGGTCAGTGATGCCCTGGTCCAGATCTGGGTGGAAATACCTCTTGACACCTTCCATCGTCTCATTAGGAGCATGCCCTGACATTGTCAGGCATGCATACAAGCACGTGGGGGCCATACAAACTACTGAGTACCATTCTGAGTTGCTGCAATGAAATTTTGCAAAATGGACTGGCCTGCTGCATCATTTTTTCACTTTGATTTTTGGGGTGTCTTGGAATTCAGCCCTCTGTAGATTCATAATTTTTTATTTCCATCAAATTATGTGGCATCTTTTCATTCCTAAAACGTTACCTAGCCCATATCAGTATAGATATCCAGCATGATCATGCTGACATGGTCCTGTCACGTTAACACCCTGGTGAAGAAGGCCCGGCAGCGTCTTTATCATCTCAGATGCCTGAAGGACTTTAAACTGCCCTCAAAGGTGCTAAAGACATTCTACACCTGCACCACTGAGAGCATCCTGACGGGAAGTATCACAGCCTGGTTTGGGAACAGCACCAAACAGGACAGGCAAGCTCTCCAGAGGGTGGTGCGATCAGCCAAGCGTACCATCCGCACCGAGCTTCCTGACCTGGACACTATATACAGCAAGCGGTGCTGGACTAAAGCCAGGAAGATTATGAAGGACCTCAGTCATCCCAACAATGGACTCTTCTCTCTGTTGAGGTCAGGGAAATGTTTCCGTTCCTTGAAGGCGAACACAGAGAGAATGAGGAGGAGATTCTTCCCGCAGGCCATTCAGGCCCTCAAACAGTACACCTAGAATCTGGAATTTCTGGACTTACCCCCACACGACATAACATTCTACCTCAGCTGATTGTTGCACATGCAATAATTGCACTACTTTGTACTCTGCACTACTCTGTACACACAATAACACTCTCACTGTACATCTTTGTGTTCACACTGCACTGACACTTTACTCCCTGTTCAATTGGACATTTATATTTGCCTTATATATATATATATTTATATATATATATATATATATATATATATATATATATATATATATATATTTATATATATATATATATATATATATATATATATATATATATATATATATATATACACATATATTTTATATATATATATACACACACACACTTATATATATATATATATATATATATATATATATATATATATATATATATACATACATATACATACATAAATATATTTGTAGGTGGGTGTGTGTGTGTATATAAATATATATATATATATATATATATATATATATATATATATATATATATATATATATCTTACATATGCACACTGTACATACTGTATTCATTTGCCACACCATTTCAAAGTTGACCTTTTTATCTACATATATGCATATACTGCACCTTTTTATTTACATATATGCATATACTGCACCTCTGAGTCTGCTGAGTCTACACATATTTATTCATATTGTTCTATTTTTCACATAAACTATATACATACTATATTGTACTGTATTATATTAGTGTATTATATTTGCTTTTATATTTGTTTTTTAATATTTAGTTTTTATTATTTTTTATTTTATTTTTCATTATTTATAATATTTACTGCTATATTGATACTACATATATATATATATATTATATACATATATATTTATATATACATACATAGACATACACTATATTGCCAAAAGTATTCGCTCACCCATCCAAATAATCAGAATCAGGTGTTCCAATCACTTCCATGAAAGGAGGTGTATAAAATCAAGCACCTAGGCATGCAGACTGTTTTTACAAACATTTGTGAAAGAATGGGTCGCTCTCAGGAGCTCAGTGAATTCCAGCATGGAACTGTGATAGGATGCCACCTGTGCAACAAATCCAGTCGTGAAATTTCCTCGCTCCTAAATATTCCAGTCAACTGTCAGCTGTATTATAAGAACGTGGAAGTGTTTGGGAACGACAGCAACTCAGCCACGAAGTGGTAGGCCACGTAAACTGACGGAGCGGGGTCAGCGGATGCTGAGGCGCATAGTGCGAAGAGGTCGCCAACTTTCTGCAGAGTCAATCGCTACAGACCTCCAAACTTCAGGTGGCCTTCAGATTAGCTCAAGAACAGTGCGCAGAGAGCATCATGGAATGGGTTTCCATAGCCGAGCAGCTGCATCCAAGCCATACATCACCAAGTGCAATGCAAAGCGTCGGATGCAGTGGTGTAAAGCACGCCGCCACTGGACTCTAGCGCACTGGAGACGCGTTCTCTGGAGTGACGAATCGCGCTTCTCCATCTGGCAATCTGATGGACGAGTCTGGGTTTGGCGGTTGCCAGGAGAACGGTACTTGTCTGACTGCTTTGTGCCAAGTGTAAAGTTTGGTGGAGGAGGGATTATGGTGTGGGGTTGTTTTTCAGGAGCTGGGCTTGGCCCCTTAGTTCCAGTGAAAGGAACTCTGAATGCTTCAGCATACCAAGACATTTTGGACAATTCCATGCTCCCAACTTTGTGGGAACAGTTTGGAGCTGGCCCCTTCCTCTTCCAACATGACTGTGCACCAGTGCACAAAGCAAGGTCCATAAAGACATGGATGACAGAGTCTGGTGTGGATGAACTTGACTGGCCTGCACAGAGTCCTAACCTCAACCCAATAGAACACCTTTGGGATGAATTAGAGCGGAGACTGAGAGCCAGGCCTTCTCGTCCAACATCAGTGTGTGACCTCACAAATCACAAATGTGGCGCTTCTGGAAGAATGGCCTTGCTTTGTGCACTGGTGCACAGTCATGTTGGAAGAGGAAGGGGCCAGCTCCAAACTGTTCCCACAAAGCTGGGAGCATGGAATTGTCCAAAATGTCTTGGTATGCTGAAGCATTCAGAGTTCCTTTCACTGGAACTAAGGGGCCCAAGCCCAGCTCCTGAAAAACAACCACACACCATAATCCCTCCTCCACCAAACTTTACACTTGGCACAATGCAGTCAGACAAGTACCGTTCTCCTGGCAACCGCCAAACCCAGACTCGTCCATCAGATTGCCAGATGGAGAAGTGTGATTCGTCACTCCAGAGAACGCGTCTCCACTGCTCTAGAGTCCAGTGGCGGCGTGCTTTACACCACTGCATCCGACGCTTTGCATTGCACTTGGTGATGTATGGCTTGGATGCAGCTGCTCGGCCATGGAAACCCATTCCATGAAGCTCTCTGCGCACTGTTCTTGAGCTAATCTGAAGGCCACATGAAGTTTGGAGGTCTGTAGCGATTGACTCTGCAGAAAGTTGGCGACCTCTTCGCACTATGCGCCTCAGCATCCACTGACCCCGCTCCGTCAGTTTACGTGGCCTACCACTTCGTGGCTGAGTTGCTGTCGTTCCCAAACACTTCCACGTTCTTATAATACAGCTGACAGTTGACTGTGGAATATTTAGGAGCGAGGAAATTTCACGACTGGATTTGTTGCACAGGTGGCATCCTATCACAGTTCCACGCTGGAATTCACTGAGCTCCTGAGAGCGACCCATTCTTTCACAAATGTTTGTAAAAACAGTCTGCATGCCTAGGTGCTTGATTTTATACACCTGTGGCCATGGAAGTGATTGGAACACCTGATTCTGATTATTTGGATGGGTGAGCGAATACTTTTGGCAATATAGTGTATAATAAGTATATATATATATATATATATATATATATATATATATTATACATACATATATATATATATATATATATATATATATATATATATATATATATATATATATTATACATATATATATATATATATATATATATATATATATATATATATATATATTATACATATATATATATATCTATATATATATATATATATATATATATATATATATATATATATATATATACACACACATATATTATATAACAATACTCTAGTTATGCTATATATGGCAGCTCATCACCTCTCTCATCACCAAGAAAGACTATGATCTTTTTCTTGGAAATGCACACCCACACCTTGATTTTCTACCCAACTGCACACAGTAATAGATATAAACTATGCACAGTGTTGGATGATCAACAATTTTCAAAAGACTGCAAATAAAATATAATTCACATGTTCTAGGACCTTATTTTATAAATTAAAATCTGTTTAATGTCCATTGCTCATATACTTAAAAAAAAAAAAAAAAAGCTCTTTTATAGCACGTACACAGTAAAATAACAGAGTATTTCTAAGCAAAACAGGCCAACTAATTATGCCAACTTATATATATATATAGATGACCCTGATTACTAAAATAATATTAAAAGAAATCATACAAAATAATACTAGAAAAAGCTAAAATGAAGCTAAAAAAGAAGGCAGTTAAGTAAAGTAGCCAGTAAACAGCCAAATATAAGTCATAATTATGAATAAATTTATTCCATTACTATTTCTGTATAGTTTTATCTTCATTGCCTGTACTTACTTTAGTTTTGGTTCACGGCCCTCACTGGTGTATTGCCAGCAAATAAGGCCAATAAGATCTTGGACTCTAGCATTCGCCATAGTCACTACCATCATAGGATGCAACTTCTCCTGAGTAGACTGCATTGAGAGGTAGACATCTATTTTTTTAGTTGCAGTTGTACCCACATGGCCCTATACAAGAAAAAGATCAAAAACAAAATCCTGAAAATTAAAGTGCTTAACAAAAATTCAAGATAAGCAAAAAATAATTAGCTTTTTCTCATCTTTAGAACTTCTGATAACAAAATTTAAAAGTATGTAATGTAACGTCATATTTTATTGAAAATTTGCAAAAATGTAAAACTATGCAGTGCTAAATTCAGACTGAAATGGAGCTGTGCAAGCACAATCTATGTAGAATTATGATTCCTTCCTGCATATTTTATTTATTTCCTTTGCTCTATTACAGATAACTCTACAGTCATTATGTCAGCATTTCTGTAATGCCAGACAAAGAATTCCAGGATTATGAATATGAAATTCAAATCCAAATTAATGCACAGAGTCTCATTGCAAAGAGAAGCAAAGCATCAGTGAAACAGTTGCTTAACCTGCACTACAATATTTTGTTCCAAACAAGACTTGGATATAGTCTTTCATCAGCATTATATGACCTTCAGGGCTTTAAAAATACAAATGTCCAAAAAAGCCAAAACTAATAGTTCAGACCTTGCCATCAAACTTGGAGTACTCATTAAAGGGGTTGTTGAGCTGCTGAGGACACTGCTCTAGGCGTAGAGAGAGGGTGGATTTGGTTCCTGTGCTTCGAGGCCTGTCCTTAAAGTCCTTCTTTTCAAAAAGGAAGCTTAAGTCCTCAGCTAAAGAAATTAAAGCAAACATATTCGACAGAAAATGCAAATTCTAAATAATAATACAAATGCAACAAAATAATGCTACACATAGGATGAAAATTACCTGACTGAGACGATGTCCTCTCCTTCCATGGAATGTTTTTACACTTGATCTGGTTCTGTCGTTCCTTTCTTAGCCTTTCCAGCCGTTGAGCTTTACAATAAATAATTAAGACAATTTGTGACTTTAGCAATGTCAAATATTACATACTCAATATTGTTTCAATGTTAATTGCACAATAAGACAAACCACAGCAATATTTTGGGTAATAATGATGTCACTATGCGTATGTGTATTGGCACATTCTGATTACACAAATTATATATCTAAAGCAGTGAGAACAATTTAACAGTTCCTCAGGTCAATCACTGCTTACCAGTAGGCTTTGGCCCCATGAAATTCTCTTCCTTTCCTGTAGACAAACGCCTCAGATGTTTCTCCAATTAAAAAAACCCAACCCAACAAAGTAAAACACTTTCCACCAAATCAACCAACCCAACACCAGAGCCAAGCCAGTAGAGAAAAACATGGACAAATTCTTTACATTATATGGATATTAAAGTTTAAGAAATGGATTAGACAAATTATGTGCTCTGCAATTTTTTTAAAAAATTAAGAAAGTTTTAGCAGGGCAAGATGAAGAACAGAATACTATGTCCATGCAGTTCACACACTGGACAACTCTTACCTGAGATCATCACCTTTTTGCCCCCGCCTCATGGCAACACAATGCTTAAAGCCCATCAGAGAGAAAAATAATAATAAAAAAAGCTTTTAAATAAATTTTTTAATCTTTTTTATCCCACTTCCTCAGCAATTATTTTTATTAACAAGAGAAATTTTCTAACTATAAGTTTATTCCAAAATATAAACAAATTAATGATACCACAATTAATGAAATCACTTTGACACTGGACATTAAAAGGATTTACTGAAGGAGTGGACATTTTGCACAGTGCCACATGAGCATCAAGTATACTTCCCATGAACGTATATATATATATGCTCCCCCAACTTATTGTAATCCCAATGCACACATTTGTTGCTGCTACTTGCCAAGAAGCACTTGTGCTCCTGAATTGAGCAAACCAGAAGCAGAGAGAGAGTCTGAGCACAAATTTGACTAAACACTTAAATTTTGTCAGTTTTCATCAAATCTGTCCTAAAATGCAAACTTGGTGTAACCAGCTGCCAAAAACAGGCTGAGTTGGTCAGGCTGGTGGTATGTCCAACTGGCATTTCTAATTCCGTTGCTGTTTAGTTTTATGGTTGTATAATCACTTGTCTATAAATGTTGCATTAGGAGCACAAAAATAGGTAATTCTATACATTTTTAGCACTTTCTTTAGGACTTTCAACAGGAAATGAGCATGTTGCTAATTACTGTTAGCCTGCCAAAAAATGCAGTGTGTCTCAATTACATCTGATTATGACAATGGCTGTTTTAGCATTTTTCGTGTGTGATGTAGCCTGTAGGCTATGCATCCACAGCCAGTAGTGGCCTTTTATTGAGGTCCTACTTTTATAGTAACCTGAAGGACATAACAGATATACAGTAGCGTCCACTCTGTTATTGCCTTTAACCACAGCTGTAGTTGTTTTTTTTTGTCTGGCAGTGGCAGCAGGTACGCAATAATACTTCACATTATTGAAGTATTATTGGAGCCTGTACTCCATCGATTCTGGCACCCAACAACACAAGATGACATTTGCTTTCCATGTGTAGCTACTGGTTTATATTGGCTGCCTCCAGTTTTCCCTTTGTTTTGCCAAAAGCTAGCGCTGTGATGTAATCATGACATTGGCACAAAAAGGGTCTATATGATGCACATGCCTTGAAAAACAACTTTCCATTCCTCACAGTGATCCCAGAATGCTACAGTTAAACACATTAGTTTTATTTCCTTTGCACAAATTTACTTACACTTAGGAGTATAAATAGAAGGCAAATTATTTTTATGAAATGATGGAATTTTCATGAACACAAAATTACTTATGTAAATGCACCAAGGAATGATTTGCAAATAGCTTTATTCATATCCAGCCTGATATACAAGGCCCATTAGTCAAGTCAAGTCAATAAGCTTTTATTGTCATTTTAACCACATATAGCTGACATAGTACATAGTGAAATGAAACAACGTTTCTCCAGGACCATTCTTCATTAGTTATACAAAAATTGGCAATAACTTAAAGCCTAAAGTCATTTTGTAATGCCACACCAACTAGATAAAAATGCTGAACTTCACTGTGTTCTGCCTCTGCCTCAAAATGTTAGGTTGATGCCCATATAACTGAGTATTCTTACACCTGAATGTCAGAAAAATTGCAATTAATACAGCCAGAAGCACTGTTTGTACAGACTTCACTCAAACTGTTTAAATTTTAAAGCTCACACAACATGTGCACTGTGCTTAGGTACATAAATACACCTGGGCTCTGTGTCTGATGCCTGAGCTCTGTGCCACAAAGCCTAAACGTAACTGCCAAACTGACTGCTAAATGCCATTACACACACACATCGGCACAGCTCAAAAAATTAGAATTTCATGGGAAGGTTCAATACTTTTTGCAAGTTACTTCTGAAAATGAAAGGTGTATATATTCTAGACTCATTATAAGTAAACTAAAATGTTCCAAGCATTTTTTTAATTTTCATATTAATATTTGTGACCTACATTGCAAAAGCATATCTCAAAATATTAGGATATTTCATTTATACTTTGAGCAAATCACTCTTTATGCAGAATAAATAACAAATCTCCCAGTCAGGTTCAGTACACACTTCCACAAGTGTCACATTCCTAGTGTCAAGCAACTCCTGAACCAGAGACAACGTCAGAAGCATCTTACCTGGGCTAAGGAGAAGAAGAACTGATTACTTAATAGTCCTCATTTCAGATGAAAGTAAATTGTGCATTTCATTTGGAAGTCAAGGTCCCAGGGTCTGGAGAAAGAGAGGAAAGGCACAGAATCCAAGCTTCTCCAAGTCCAGTATGAAGTGTCCACAGTCAGTGATGATTTGGGGTGCCATGTCATCTCCTGGTGTTGGTCCACTGTGTTTTATTAAGTCCAAAGTCAATGTAGCCATCTACCAAGAGCTGCTGCTATGCCACGCCGCATTGACACAGTAATTTGTGCAAAATGAGCCCCAAACAAATATTGATGAACATACATTACTCAGAAGTTTGACTTTTGTGTTATAAATCATTTCACTGATTATCTTATAAAATATTCTGATATTTTGGGATATTGGATTTTTGATTTTCATGAGTTGAGATTTGTGACATGCCATAATCATCTAAATAAATTCAGTATAATATTTCAGTTCTAAAATCTTTAAAAATCTAAAATATATGAAATTTTTAATGTTTGAATTAAATTATGGGGAAATTGATTTTGCATTATTTAATTGGACTGCCTTTTGCTTTAATTATGGCATGCATAAACCATGGCATGGTTTGGATTTGTTTAGTCCAGAGTTGCATTAATTTCTCGCCAAGATCTATAGCAACGATGGGGGAGTCAGACCTGTGTCACATCCTCTCCAGCACATCCAGAGGATTCTGAATGGGGTTAAATTCTGGACTCTGTGGTGGCCAATCCCTTTGTGAACATAATGTCTCATGCTCTTTCACAGTTTGAGCCTGATGAATCCTGACATTTTGGAACATGATGGAATATAACCGTGCCAACAGGAAAGATGACCAACTGAAGCAACCCCACATAATAACACTGCTCCCACAGGCTTGTACAGTAAACACTAGTTATTTTGGGTGCACTGTGCTAATGAAGTGATGCACCTATCACTTTGGGTAAATCTGGACTCATCAGACCACATGACCTTTTCCCACTGCTCAAGAGTTCAATCTTTACACTCCATAGTAAACTGAAACCTTTTTTCTAATTAGCCTCACGTATAAGCTGTTTAGTCCCAATCTCTTGTGTTCTCTTTGACATGGCTGTTTAAGAAATGAGAAGCCACTCACTCTATCAATTAGGGTTAAATAACTTGTTGCCAGCTGAAAAATATTAATCACTGCAGTAATTATACAATGGAAGGTTTTTACCTATTTGCTCAGTTAGAGACATAATTCCTCTAAAAAATGAGATCACTCCAAATTTTTCTTAAATCAGCTCTACATCTCTACATGTATGACAGCCATTCCATTCCAATGTATGTTGAATTCCAATACAGGCACACCTTATTAATGCATAACGAAGTACTGATTAGGTGAACACCTGAACCAAATCTTATTTAACGAGGACAAGTATAAAAACCACTGCTGCTGTAATCACTATTCTCTTAAAATACGACCAGCTGGAAGGCAAAACCAGTGCTAGTAGTACCTCCAGTGGAGTCAAATAATAATTATTAACCATGCCAAAAGAGTGGAGAAAAGTTTAAAAGAAAAGTTTTGAGTGAGGAAAAGAAGGCTTTACTGGCAGATGGATACAGTAAGTGTCAGGTTGCTTCCATCCTTAAAATTTCAAAGACAGCAGCTCATAAGAACAAGGTCAAGCTGCAGACATGGGAGACAGAGAACGAAAATGACTCTCCACTAACCGGGATGACTGCCAACTCATTCGAATGTCAGTCAACATCTGTAATATGGCATCAAGTGACCTACATAAAGAATGGCAAATGGCATTTGTGGTGAAGTGCACGGTAAGGACGGTTCAAAACAGGTTTCTAGAGGCAGGGCTGAAGTCATGCAAAGCCAGAAAAAAACCCTTTTTCAATGAGAAGCAAAGAGCCAGACAGGTTTACAAAAGACCATAAGGATTGAAATGGAGTGTAAATTCATCTTCTCTGATGATTTTCCAATTTTCAGCTTTGCCCAATACCTGGTCGTCTAATGGTTAGATGAACCCCTGGAGAAGTCTAAGCGCCATGGTGTTTCACACCCACTGTGAAATTTGGACAGAAGATCGAGATATATATATATATATATATATATATATATATATATATATATATATATATATAAAAAATAAAGGGTTACACGATTATGACAAAAATCATAATTGTCGATTATTCCCTTGAAATTGTAATTCCGATTATTAATTATGATAACATTTTAAATGTTTTGAATAGCTTTATACCATTGTTTGAAGCAACTGCATGCCATATTTTATAACATATAAATATTTTTTATCTTGGGGACTTTTCTATCCTATTTCTTTGAGGGTGGAATCATCAGAGAGTATCTCCAAGACTTGAAGGTCAATCACCAAACTAGTATTTATAGTGCTGAGAATTCCTTTATCAATTGACAGAACAGCCTAATAATGGAGTCTGTTCTGGCCCATTGTTTACCTAAGCCATGTATGTATTTTAACTTGCATTAGTTGAATAATAGAAACTCACGATGTTCAGACTGTAATGTCTTAGTGCTTTAACAGTTTACATTTTATTTAGATCTATCTTTAGGCTTATTTAATTTAAGGCTTTTCTATGTCTTGGGTATGGAATAATATTCAAAAGGGTCCTTATGTCAGGGGTTTTCAGAATCAAAGACAGTGGGCCTCCTTTTTGACACAACAGACATTTGTTAGCCTACTTTTATCAACTGTGTTAACATTAAAAATTAAAAGTTAGGCTATTATCTCAATAATATCATTATTGTGTTTTCTGACCGTTTTTTTATTGCTGTCGCGCTCAAGGGCTGTAAGGTATTTTTGTCACGTGGTGTGAAAGCGGCGCTGCGCAGACCGGTGTAGGACATTATAGTATCGCGAGAGCGGTTCTAGAGCATATTCAAGCGCTCACAAAGTAACATGCAATAAACACCCCTTAAGCACACAGAATAATTACAAACATTTTTTTGTAATCGCAGCTTTGAACGATCAAACGATCACGTAATCATGGCATCTGTAATCGTAACTGCGATTAGAAAATCAATTAATTGTGCAGCCCTTATATATATATATATATATATATATATATATATTCTTTCACAATATACCCATTCTTTCACAAATGTTTGTAAAAACAGTCTGCATGCCTACGTGCTTGATGGGTGAGCGAATACTTTTGGCAATATAGTGTATATATATATACATATACACATATATATACACATACACATATATATACACATATACACACACACACTATATTGCCAAAAGTATTCGCTCACCCATCCAAATAATCAGAATCAGGTGTTCCAATCACTTCCATGGCCAAAGGTGTATAAAATCAAGCACCTAGGCATGCAGACTGTTTTTACAAACATTTGTGAAAGAATGGGTCGCTCTCAGGAGCTCAGTGAATTCCAGCGTGGAACTGTGATAGGATGCCACCTGTGCAACAAATCCAGTTGTGAAATTTCCTCACTCCTAAATATTCCACAGTCAACTGTCAGCTGTATTATAAGAACGTGGAAGTGTTTGGGAACGACAGCAACTCAGCCACGAAGTGGAAGGCCACGTAAACTGACGGAGCGGGGTCAGCGGATGCTGAGGCGCATAGTGCGAAGAGGTCGCCAACTTTCTGCAGAGTCAATCGCTACAGACCTCCAAACTTCATGTGGCCTTCAGATTAGCTCAAGAACAGTGCGCAGAGAGCTTCATGGAATGGGTTTCCATGGCCGAGCAGCTGCATCCAAGCCATACATCACCAAAGTGCAATGCAAAGCGTCGGATGCAGTGGTGTAAAGCATGCCGCCACTGGACTCTAGAGCAGTGGAGACGCGTTCTCTGGAGTGACGAATCGCACTTCTCCATCTGGCAACCTGATGGACGAGTCTGGGTTTGGCGGTTGCCAAGAGAACGGTACTAGTCTGACTGCACTGTGCCAAGTGTAAAGTTTGGTGGAAGGGGGATTATGGTGTGGGGTTGTTTTTCAGGAGCTGGGCTTGGCCCCTTAGTTCCAGTGAAAGGAACTCTGAATGCTTCAGCATACCAAGACATTTTGGACAATTCCATGCTCCCAACTTTGTGGGAACAGTTTGGAGCTGGCCCCTTCCTCTTCCAATATGACTGTGCACCAGTGCACAAAACAAGGTCCATAAAGACATGGATGACAGAGTCTGGTGTGGATGAACTTGACTGGCCTGCACAGAGTCCTGACCTCAACCCGATAGAACACCTTTGGGATGAATTAGAGCAGAGACTGAGAGCCAGGCCTTCTCGTCCAACATCAGTGCGTGACCTCACAAATGCGCTTCTGGAAGAATGGTCAAAAATTCCCATAAACACACTCCTAAACCTTGTGGACAGCCTTCCCAGAAGAGTTGAAGCTGTTATAGCTGCAAAGGGTGGACCGACGTCATATTGAACCCTATGGATTAGGAATGGGATGTCAATCTTCATTGATTGCACATTCCACCAGTAAGAGCAGAGTGTGAAGGTTTAATTAGCAGAGTAATAGCACAGTTTTGCTTAAATTATTGCAATGCACACAACATTATGGGTGACATATCAGAGTTCAAAAGAGGACAAATTGTTGGTGCATGTCTCGCTGGCGCATCTGTGACTAAGACAGCAAGTCTTTGTGATGTATCAAGAGCCACGGTATCCAGGGTAATGTCAGCATACCACCAAGAAGGACGAACCACATCCAACAGTCTGTCTGTTCAACAACTGTCTGAAAGGAATGTCCGGGTGCTAACCCGGATTGTATCCAAAAAACAAAACCACAGCTGCCCAACTCACTGCAGAATTAAATGTGCACCTCAACTCTCCTGTTTCCACCAAAACTGTCCGTCTGGAGCTCCACAGGGTCAATGTACATGGCCGGGCTGCTATAGCCAAACCTTTGGTCACTCGTGCCAATGCCAAACGTCAGTTTCAATGGTGCCAGCAGCGAAAATCTTGGGCTGTGGACAATGTGAAACATGTATTGTTCTCTGATGAGTCCACCTTCACTGTCTTTCCCACATCCGGGAGAGTTACGGTGTGGAGAAGCCCCAAAGAAGCGTACCACCCAGACTGTTGCATGCCCGGAGTGAAGCATGGGGGTGGATCAGTGATGGTTTGGGTTGCAATATCATGGCATTCCCTAGGCCCAATACTTGTGCTAGATGGGCGCGTCTCTGCCAAGGACTACCGAAACATTCTGGAGGACCATGTGCACCCAATGGTTCAAACATTGTATCCTGAAGGCGGTGCCGTATATCAGGATGATAATGCACCAATACACACAGCAAGACTGGTGACACAGTGGTTTGATGAACATGAAAGTGAAGTTGAACATCTCCCATGGCCTGCACAGTCACCAGATCTAAATATTATTAAGCCACTTTGGGGTGTTTTGGAGGAGCGAGTCAGGAAATGTTTTCCTCCACCAGCATCACGTAGTGACCTGGCCACTATTCTGCAAGAAGAATGGCTCAAAATCCCTCTGGCCACTGTGCAGGACTTGTATCTGTCATTCCCAAGATGAACTGATGCTGTATTGGCCGCAAAAGGAGGCCCTACACCATACTAATGAATTATTGTGGTCTAAAACCAGGCGTTTCAGTTTCATTGTCCAACCCCTGTATATATATATACACGCACACATACATACATACTTTATTTGGATAGCGATTTCAAATATATAAATTTAGAAGAAACATTCTTTAAATTCAAACTAAATATAGTTCTCTAAAATCTAAATCTAAAATAAATACACCAAAATAAATACAGACATTCAGTTGCATGGTGCCTCACTTTGTTTTTCACATTGTTGTTTCTTGGTCTTACCAGCATCAACTCTCCATTGTGATGTGTGGACAGGTAATTTGGGCATACATTTACATATTTTTCCATCGGTAGTTTGACTCTGTTGAGACATAGTAGGTCAGGGATGAGTCCCATGTGTTATTTTCTTTCTTTTTTTTTTTAGCACTGTCAATAGTCCACCCTCATAGCATGCTTGGGGCTAGCCATGTTGCCATACCCACTCAGTTTTTACATCTAGTTTGTTTATTTTTAACAGGGTACCAATCCAATCCATACGCTTGTCTCTTTATTCTATTACACATGTGTTTGTTTAAAAAAAAAAAAAAGACTTAATACTGCTTAATACTGCTTAATACTTAAAAGTTAATACTAATACCCTTAGTATTAGGAGCCTCTGATATTAAGGTGATGTGACATTTTGTCTATTTAAGTCCACTAGCCTACACTGAGCAATCCTCACTACCAAGCTTTATCTCTTTTCAGAACATGGCATGCATGGAAGAAAGACAGATTATGACAGGAAAGTAACTATAATCTGTGGTTAAATACAAACAAATATTTGAATTTGCGATAGATCGATAGATAGTCATCCCTCTATTCACTAAATGCCCTAAAAACACATTGTACATTTGTATTTAATTATGTGTCCAGAATGGTTTTTATGTTCTATATCTATGGTGAAAAATGACTCCTGGAAGCCTTGACTGAATGCCATTCGGAATTTCCTTTAAAATTTTCCAATTAGACTTTTAAACTTTTTAAACAGGCCATTAAATTAGCTACTGAAGTTACTGCAGCCCAGAAATGCATTGTCCCTACGAGAGGGAGATCACAAGTTTGAATCCTAAAGACCCAGAAAGGTTACATAAAGTCTACAATGAGTTGAAAGGTAGCCCAATCTGATGCCCTACACACATTCTACATGTTAGTGGTGAATGCAAAAGAAAGCTACTGGACTTAGACTAACTAGAATGCAAGAATACGAAATTAAAATTCTAATGCTTCAGACATGCCCCTTGAATATTGGTCCAGCCAGGCAAAAAAGCTGATATTTAATTAAAGAAGTTTAATTTTGTTACATTATATTATGAAGATTTCCTTTATTGGTAATGCTAAGATTGATTGGATCACACAACTACAGTGTCACTGCATTATCATACTGAATAATGGCATGGCTGTGAATCGGCCATTGGCATGAACACTATTACATCTCTTGAGAAAAATTACAACATGCAAGTATCAGACAAATATAAATAAAGTAGAAATAATATGAAAGAAACATACCAAAATAAAAGAAACTAAAACTAAAAATTGAGGCTAAGAAAGAGCAAAAAATTTGCTTTGTGTAATATTTTATTATGCTCAGACAGGCTTATCTGAAAATGTGAGGAAGGAAAGTCCTTATATTTAACTGCTTCAAGACACATTCCCATTAACAAACAAGACTTAAAACCCACAATTTGGCAAGAGTCTAAGTTGCCTACCTGTATTTGAGCGCCGACGGATGCCAAAGTCCCAACTGGAAGTGATGTCCATGGACTGAGAGAGGTCACAAGGCTGCACTTCTCCACTAACAATGGAATCCCCCAACAAACCCGTCAGTCCACTACCAGCAGATATGGCACCTAAATAACACTTCTCTAAGTCAACATCATGGTCAATCAGCACCATCTCACACATTCCTGAGTCATCACTAGTCACATGGGACTGTCGGATGTGGGCCAGTATGATGGTGGGATTGTCAAGGAAAGCCATTCTCATTGGTACCTCCTGCCACAGCTTTCATAAATCATCCAACTCTCCACTTTCTTTCATTCACTTTCCATCAAGTTCAGACACCCAAAAAAGGTCCAATGTTTCTTCACAAATTATAGTTTATTGTTTCCAGTCAGTAGTGGAGCATTTGTAGTTGCCTGAGGAAATGACAGTTATCAAGTAAATTCAAGTATATTTAATGTGTTAACATATTACATCACACATATACATCATGGCAGTGGTATTTAATATATTTATATGTGCTCAATACTGTTAAGCACACCTACTGTCATTCCAGTATAAACACTGCAAAATAATTGATTAATCATGCACAATATGGACAAGTTAACCATTGTAAATCTAATTAACTGTTGTATAAATTTGTTTATATAGTGCATAGCAAGTAGGTGACCACAGCAGTGTTCACCTTTTTCAAGTATTTGCCCATCACACAGCAAAAACCCTGTAAAGATCTGGTGACCATAAAGAGGATAGAAAATTCTTTACATGATTTTCATCCTCATCAATCCATTCACTAAACCCTTCTGCCGTGTGGATGTGGATGGGTAATTCTGGTAGAGACAACTCCCATCATCACAATAGAAATGTTTCAATGTACAATAAAGGTGATCAATCAGAACAACCTTTTTGACTTACAGTGACATTTTTATAAGGAAACAACTGAGCCATTCCACGAACCACCACTTGACTGATTTCTATTACTTAGTAAATAATAAACTATAAGACATTTTTTTTAAGAATATCTATCACTTCAGTTAGAGACAGTTTATTATGTGCAACATATGAACTTAGCTTGGATAACAGATGTGATAAACTTTTAAGTTAAAGTCACAACTGTATAAATTAAGCTGCCCAAATATGCGGCAATGAGCCACTGACATACACTCAGGTTTTTCCTCTCCACCTCCTAGGACCTTCTGGACAGCAATCTCTGTAATCCTATGGGAGAGTGTTGGTACCTCCAGAAAAATCAATATTCAACAGACGATGTGACGCCACACAAGCAGCTTGCCTTCTTTTGCACGAATGCCAACAACAGCAAAGGCAATCTTTATTTCATATTTAGTACTGGCAAAATACTGAATCTAAAGGGGGCAGCGAGTTAGGATGGTTAGTTCATGTATACTAGCTTAGACTAGTGAGCGAGTTATGTATCGTGACCTGATTTTCCCAGAGTTAGCTATAACGCTATCACTCGATAGTAAGGCCTTGACATAGTCTCCCAATGTTATTCAAATGCTCGAAAAGAGCTTAAAGCAACTTTACCTTCATGCATAATCAATTCGTTGGTTAAATATATTGGCCATAAAGACAATCACGCAAGTAACGTACAAGTTAATCTGAATAAAAATCAATGTTTTTGTTAAAGCCTTTGGCGTCCAACGGTAAGCCATAACTAAATTACATCATTTTATTTCCGGGCTCTTCTTCTCAATCTTCGACTTTTATAGCGCTTTGTTGACCAAAGTTAGGTGCATTCCCGCCACCTACTGGGCTGGAGTATGAAACCGCGACAATGTGTTTGTATGTGTGTGTGTGTGTGTGTGTGTGTGTGTGTGTGTGGTGGGGGGGGGGGACAAAAATGATTAAAATGATTTAAAATGTTTACAACATAGCAGTAATTTAAAGATGTATGACCAAGTCTAGTTAGAATTGTCTTCTCTTCTCTTACCAAAATCTGTTTAATCACTGCCAACCTGATATTCAGTGTCTTATTATATTGAATATACTGGAAATGTCTTCCCCTTCTTCCTTATCTCAAACTTCTTGCCACTTTCTTTTCTTCTTTTCTCACATACAATCATATGGATTATTGCTTTAACTTAAAAGTAAAAATAAAAAAAACTTAAAAAATCCACCAAATGAAACTCAAAATCCAGTAAAGTGCTGCTTTCTACTTGCTTCTATCACATTTTCAGCCTCTTTCCTTACATGGCAGACCCCTTAACCTGCACTGTGCTATTCACCACAACTGTAATGCTTCAGCTTTGCTTCTTGCCCACATTTCCCATATTCAGTTTCACCTCCACATATGCCACATCTGTCCTCTACATGCAGCTGCAACATGTTTATACTTTTTGCATTTGTTCTTTTTACATTTGTTGCACTTTCTGCATCTTAAATCCACAGCTCCAGCTCCATTTTTTATTTAAATGAATCTAATGGAATGTCAGTTGGTATACCAGATATCACTCCTCTTATCCACTTCTCCCCTTTTACTTCTGTGTAAATTAGTGCAGGCAACATTTTTGATGCATTTGCTTTTTTGTTGCATTCTATGATTACATGCTATCCGTAATTTGCCATCTGTTAATTATTTAGTATAGTCAACCATTCGACTCCATAATTTTTTTTGTTACTCTTAGTGGATTAATTTCTTCACCATCCTCCACTGTAAATGTCATCAAAACTTGTTCCTGACACTTTATTCCAACTTTCTTTTATGTTTTTCTACCACCATGCAGTTAACGTTTCTCTCAACTCTTTTTTCTCCACCAAACATTTCATCTTCTATCTCCAGACCACTTCCTGTTTCTGAAGTATTTCCTTATATCAATCACTCATAGCCCAATGTGACCTCCCACCATCTAGCTCACCCAACTCCCTCCCGGGAAGACCAGTAGCCATCAAAAGTTCTTCTTGTTATTCTTCAGCCATTTTAAGGGCTGTCTCAATTGCAATACCATTCTAGTGCTTGGAATGCTCACTAAGAAATCCTGCAATACACCTGTCATGAATCTCTCCTTTTCTGGGTGCTGTGAGCTTTTGTGTTTTCATATTTTTTGTACTGTTTACATTACCATGTATGTTTTTGTTTTGGTTTAAGTCCATCAGTTTAAAAACTGATGTCTGCCCTCAGTAAATATGGCTTATTAAATTTAATAGATTTTACTTAAAAAAGTTAGCTTTAATTACTTAATTTAAAGCTGCAATTGTTACATAATATATTGAGTGTATGGTTTACTTTGAATAATGAAGAAAAATTACCAGTAATTTTGAGCAAAGTCAACAATAATGTGGAGTTTAATCAATGTAGTACAATTTTTTAGGATCCAATCAGGATACCACCTGATGTAGAACTGGCTTGATTTTGAATCTAGCAATTTGCTGCGTCCATTTTACACAAGCCAAGCTTACAGTGAAGGACTGATCATCCACGGTGAAGGTAAGCAGCTAAATGTTATGTGAAATGAGCAAAGCTTTTCTTTATCAAGTATTCTGAATATGCACTTTTCAAAACTATTTTTTTTAAATAAATGTAATTCACATTTTTAATAAATTTTGAATGAACACCTGTGTGCATGTCAGAGTTTTGAACTTTTGTGAGACCAAAATTTACATTGTAAAGTTATTTTAGATGTTGAACGATTAAAATATCTCTGATCGCAGTATTGTGATATAGTGCACAATCTGTCAGTTCTGTAATATTCGGACAAGTATACTGTATAACACAACGTATGTTTGTAGTCGCATCACAGAGGTAGTGTAACATTGCAGTTCTTTATCATGAAATTTTACGGTTGCATACATTTTATAGCCATGCTACTTTAAACTTTCAAATGTTTTTTAGCATGCTCTTCTGACGATAGCAAAAAGCCCGGCACACAGCGCGAATATTGATCTTTTTCGTGTCTTGTAGCCCTTTGTGTAAACACTTTGTGTTGAATACATGCTGTGTTTACAAAAATGTTTATATCTTTAATAAACGTTAACAGATGCTGGATGTATCAGTATATTAAGTCTATCCATTAGGTCTTAACATGGCCTTAGCCTTATATGCTCATTATCAAGTCATTATGCTAAAAAAAAAAAAAAATTAAAAAAAGGTAATAAGTAAATAACTCACTCTTGACAGAGTATCTTTCATAGCTTTGTTAATAATAAAAGCGATATAATAAATACATTACAATATTAAAATTTTTATTACAATATTTTTAAAAAATATTTTATGACACCCATATCCAGCTGCGGCGCTGCGCAGACCGAGCGGTGTATGACACCAAAGTATCGCGAGAGCGATTCTAGCGCATATTCGAGCGCACACTCTCAAGTCACTCTCGCAGTACTTTGACGTTACCAGATCGATCTGCGCAGTGCCGCTTCAAGTCACTTTATATCATAAGCATAAACCCGCGTTTTTAGGCACATGCTGGATATGGGTGTCATAAAATAATTTTTAAAAATATCTTAATAAAAAATTGTAATAAAAATAAGAATATTGTAATGTATTTATATATATATGTTTTTATTTATTTAAAAAGTCTTTACTGGAAAAAAAAACTGCATTAATAAATTTTCTCTATGTGTGCGTATGCCATGCAAATACGTTTTTCACAGCTGCTGATCTGCTCATCATGTAAAATAACTGTGGAAAATACTGATCCTGGACCTGCAGTTATGAGCAGCTTTTCCCTTGATAAGCAACTAGAAGCAGCCGCAGGCAGTGGTTTGAGTGAGAATATTCCACAGCAAATTTTATATTGTTAGTCTAAGAACATTCAGGAAAAAAATCATGCAGCGAATATCTGGAAAACAACCCTTACCAATCCAATTCAAGTTTGAAAATATCAACAAAAAAAAAAAAGGTCTGGCAGCAGAATGCCTTATGAACGGGAAGATCGGTTGGAGTGTCTTACCACTAAAAGAACACCACCTGGGGATTTGGGCACAAAAAACACTGGACCATCAGAACCCTACTCACCTGAATACCTGAAAACCCTGTTCGGTAAGCAAAACCGCTTGTTTTTGTCTGATTACTACAATGCATATGAATTCATTGAATACAGCAAAGAGGCAGATGTGATAATCTGCTTCCCATGTAGATTGTTTCAGTGCAGATCTAGTGGTGCATACAGGGTTCCTGATTTTATTGCAAATGGAGTATGTGACTGGAAGAATATTTTAGCAAAGTTACAGAAACACACAGACGGAGCACCACATCGTCACTGTACGGAGCAATGGCACTGCTTTCACCAAACCAAAGTAACTGGTTCAGTCACTCAAGTGAATCAAGTGAGTCTCACAGGACCACAGAGTAGTGCAAAAGGGAATATGCAGCATCCATTGTTGACATATTGCTCTATTTAGGAAAACAAGGACTTGCACTGAGAGGGCACAACAGGAGAGACAGGGAACTTTTTGAAACTGTACGACTGGTATGCCAGGCGTGACAAGGCTTTCTGTACTTGATTAAATGCCCCATTCAATCTAATGAGCCCTGACACACAAAATGAATTTTTAGAAATAGCTGCTTGTTTAGTCAAAGGCAAGATAATCCACGGAATCGTAGAAAATGTTTTTTTTACTGTTTTAGTGGATGAAGCACGCAGTTTTAAAGAGGAACAAATGGCCATGTGTGTGAGGTACACAAAGAGTTTGGAGTTAAAGGAAAGATATCTAGGATTTGCTTAATGTTCTAAAAGAGCAGATGCTAATGGAATTTATTTACATGTAAAGCACTTTCTGGATGCATGTGGAATATACACTTTACCCATTGTTGCACAAACTTATCACGGAGTAGGTGTTGTGTCCGGTCATGTAAAGGGAGTTCAGTTTCTGAGCCTGCAGGGTAAATCGCACAGCAACTGTTTTTTCAAATCCTCGAGAGTCTGTATACGTTTTTCTCACAACCAGGCACTCACCATGCATACCAGCAGCACCAAAAGAAGCTTGGAGTTAAAGCAGAATAAGAGTTAAAGTTCAATAAGAGCCCTGCTCTCCACTCTTTCCGAGCTCTCTGTGCCAGCTACAAAAGAAAGACACAACACTATCTTAGACTTCAAGTGTCATGGAATCTACAATAAAGAGCCTTGAGAGTATGAGGACCACTGAAAAGTGGGAAGAATTCTGGATTGAAATTGAAGCATTCTTTAATTCACTTGACATTCCAGTCTGTGAAGATGAACGCAATCATACACGTAAGTGAGCAGTGAAAAGAATGGCTATGTTGGATTCCTGTGTTGTCGCAAGGTCCCTTGGACAAAGAGAATGCCAAACAGATATCATACAAAGCATGCAAGAGAAATGGGCCCAAAAGGTATACTTTCCTGTTTTGGATACTCTTTTGGGTGAGTGTCAGTCCTGGTTTTCCACCCAGACCATGGAAACAGCAGAGTGTCGATGCAGTGCTAAAATGCGATCCAGAGGGATCGATGCAGTGTCTTTAAAATAAATATGCACCAACCCTCTCTATAAAGTCAAAACTGGCCTCTACCAAGATAAAAAACTGCACTCACCACACTAATCTCTTGACTTTGTGAAGGAGGCACTCTTGACTGGATTTTATCTGTAGAATATGTCTGTGTTGCAGCATATTTGGAAAAAGACAGGTGGCGGTGGAAAGTAGTAAAGGAAACATCTATGACACATAGAACCGCTCATATTTGATGATAACAACTGGCTGAAATTCAAGAGGGAATGGGACGTGTACAGCAAAGCAGGACTGTTGGACAAGTCAAAAAAGGTGCAAGCTTACACCCTCCTCAACTTAGCCGGTTCAGATGCACTAGATAAATATGAGTCGTTTCATTTCCAAGAGGGTGAGGACCAAGAGGATCCTGATGTGTTAATAAAAAAATTTGATTGAGATATGCTTGCCAGAATGGCTAATGGCTAGACATGCATTCAATATCACAGTGCAAAAACCTGATGAAGGTAGGAATTCAATCCTACATGGCCATGTTGAGGCTGTTAGCAAAAAAAATTAACTATGGCTTACTAACTGATGAACTAATATGAGACTGAATTGTCTGTGGTATCTACAATGATGCAGTTCGTGTTCAGCTATTAAGGGAAAAAGACTTGATATATATATATATATATACATATTACAGCACCTTTTGTACTGCTGCACCGCACACACTTCAGCCTCTCTTTTGAGCTACTTAGTACCACTTTCAGCACGATGAAACAGCATGTTGATCGTGGTACTAAGTAGCTCAAAAGAGTGGCTGAAGTGTGTGCGGTGCAGCAGTACAAAAGGCGCTGTAGTAATTGTGGGGGTGAACACGGCTTTTAACAAACGCTGCAACTCGTGCAACAAGTGGAACCACTTTGCCAAGTGTTGTAGAGCCAAGCCTCAAAATACAGGTGGGCAGATGGCAGCATTTAGTGGAACTATTGAAAGGAACCTACACAGAATTATGAAGTGGAAAGTGAGGTCCACCAAGGTTATTTTCACTGTGAAAGTGTGGAGCTGTTTGCAAACAAATGAGAAATATTCACCACTCTCCCAATAACCAGTAATAAGCAGGTCAAGCTGAAAATAGACACTGGGGCTAAATGCAATGTAATGTCGTTATCCACACTGCAACACATCAACCAAAACATCTATATTTGATAGCCTTTGGTGGTCAAACAATTAAAACACTGGGCTCTGTTACCCTAGATTTTCCTGGGGAAAAATTGCTATTCCACATAGTGAACAGAAATGTTAAGAGCCTGTTAGGCTTACAGGATAGCATGAAGTTAAATCTCATATGGCTCAGCCCTGAAGTACATGCTGTACAACAGCAGGCTCCCGAGATGAGTGATTATGAGGACTTTATTTCGTACTGACACTGTTGGTAAGCTTCCAGTCATGAATCATATGCGCCTGGATGAATCGGTGCATCCTATTGAGTGTGCCCTGAGAAGGATTCCACTAGCCATGAAAGATAGTCTTGCAAGAGTTAAAGAGGATGACTAGACTGGGTATTATCTCAACAGTGGAGGAGACTACCCCATGGGTCTCTACTCCATGGCAGCTACAGTCAAAAAGGATAGCACGGAACACATATGCATTGACCCTGTGCATCTTAATGAGGCTCTCCTGAGGCCTCATCATCCATTAAAGACTGTTGAGCAAGTGATCACTGACATGCCACAGGCCAAGGTTTTCAGCATTCTGGATGCAGATGCCGTCTGCAAACATCTCATAAACACTATTCTCACTGGCTGGCCTGACTCATATAAAGATCTTCCACATGATATCCATCCATTTTAGGCCATGAGGGATGAATTGACAGTGGATGATGGCTTGATTATGCATGGTCAGAGGTATGTATTACCTCACTCTCTTCAGAAACACTACTTAACACAGCTTCAGAACCAACGTCACCTTCTAAAAGTGCCTGAGTCATACTGTCCCACCATTACCATGAAAGAGCAAATTCATGTACAGCAGTGCTACAGTACATGACATTTCAAAAAATGGATGTAACGTGTCATTACCACTAAACACTCACAGTTCCATACAAGTGGATCCAGATTTACAAGCTCCACTGGTTGTCACTTGATCAGGACAAGTGTCCAAGCCTAATCTAAGGTTCAAAGACTTTGTCACACACTAATTGCTCATGTAGTATGTTCATTACACATGGGAACATAGTTAGATGTTGTTGGTGTTTATTTCTATGTTGCACACTTCTTGTTCTTCTCTTTGGTTTATGCTATGTTATTTGTAAAAAAAAAAAAAAAAAAAAAAGAAAGATGTGCAATATGTCTGTGTTGCACACATATGTATGTTTAAGGGAGCTGCATATTTGGAAATGGACAGGTTGGGGTGGAAAGTTGTAAAGGAATTTGGGGCATGTTCTTTTCTGGTGCGAACATTCATTAAACGGCAATTATCAAGACAACACGCAACTCCCTTGTTCTTGTGCACATCTACATTATCCAAACTTCTAAAAACTTTTCAAGTTGGCACTGACATTACTGGTGGGGACCGCAACTTGCAAGAGATCATTTTCAGCAATGCGACACATAAGGAACTGGATGCGTTCAACTGTGGGCCAGGAGAGACTCTCATCTTTGAGTCTGCTGCATAGTGAAAGTGACATAACCACAGGACTAAACAACGAGGACATCATCAACGCATATGATGCCAGGTCTAAATGCAAGATTTTGCTGCATTAGTTAAGGCAATGGCTATTTAATATACATACAGTATTTCTTTTCTGCTAAAATTAACAGTGGTTTGTAAAGTATTTCCTTTAATAACAAATAATTTATAGGGAGCGATGTGCACTGCAATGTGTATGTTGTTGCTAGGTGACACTTCGGTTGAAACCTCTTTTTGGTTAGTTGGAAATCTTTTTAAATGCATCAAAGGGAAACGCATATCTTAGGCTTACCATGGAGTTGGTTCACCCTCTGTCTATGTGTACCTGCACATTTCAGTGAAAAGTGATTGCTTAATGTCAATGAGTCCAGTCATATATGTGGCAAAAACCTACAAACTGAATTCTTTTGAGAACTGGACAGATTCACTCAATGTTTTCTTGATATCGTTAAGGCCAAAGGTGAAGACATTGGCTCCAAACAAAAGAAGATTGAAAGAAGATTCTGCAACAGATTGAAAATGACGTAAGCCTCTCAGACACACCATAATCCCCACCCTGTAAATCTACTATTGCTTTGGCTGTTATTGTTTGCTCTGTGTTGTGTTTGTGCTGTGAGTGCTATTAAATGTAACTTTTTTCATAAATTTACAGTAATCTAATTTCAGTTGGAGAGGAACAGCCATTCTCCACGGCCTTCCACTCTGCCTTGGAGAGTTCCCTATTGATTTTTACAAGACATGTTTTGTAAGTAGTGGAAGATAAATTAAGAATTCAAAGAAAAAGAAAAGAAACAAGAAGAATATAAATTGGATGAGATGAAGAGTAAGAAAAATAATTCTAAGAACAATAGAAAGGAGGTTATGAGGTTACAAATGTAGACAAAGGTAGGAAGAATAAAGGAAAGACACAATGAAAATTCAGAAAAGAAGGACAGAAAAGAAAGTGAAAAATATAAAAGGCTAAAAGAAAGTAAGAAAGAAATAAAGAAATCAGAAAAGCGATAGAAGGAAAGAAAATGACAATCATTTATGTGAATGATGCACTTCATTTACACTCGTTTATAACATGGCCTGTGTAGGTGATCACTTGTTATGGTTTTCTGATAAATCTGTAGAAATCACAGAACAAAATATGTCAGTGTTTAATCAATTCCTCTCAGAAATTCTGTATTTAGATCACTTTTCAAATATCAACCTTGCAGTTTCTGAATTATGTCTTATTTTTATAGATGTCCTTTAGCTTGTTTTATTGTCTTTTCTTGCAAAGGTTTAAATGTTTTATTCGTCTTTGCATCCACTGATGTGTCTTGTTTGAAAAGGCCTCTAGACATAATACAGCATTATTAATTTATTTGCACATTTTTAACATGTGCTCTTAAAATGTGAGGTGACTTATTTTGACTTTTTTTGTCATATACTACTCATCTTTTAGGACTGTGATGACGGAAAAATTGTCCAACATTTCAGTCAGCATAATGACTGTGATCCCTGAGGACTCTGAAACAATACCTTACTCACTGCACGCCACATCCCGTCTGTCCGTTATCTCGATGCCACATTTATTTTACACATTCATTCTGCTATACGCAGTTTTAAAACTTGCGTGTCGAGCTGTTGAACAGAACAGTACCTATTGCGGTCAGCAGGTGGCACTGTTTTTAGTATACGGCCATTGGACAGTGGTCATTTATTCATTCATTGGAAGAGTTGGTGAGGTAATAATAATGCAACTGTTCCGCCAAAATTTAAGAGTTTGAATTTCAAGTTAGTTCTGATGAACTTTTTTTCTTTTAATTTTTATATGCTAGCCGTACCCATTTGCTATAGCTAGTCATGCAACTGGCAAATAAAAGTGTTAACCAGGGTTGACTTTCATACCGAAATTATTTTTTCAGATTGAAAACATGCAGAAAATCACAGCATTTAAAAAAAAAAAAAAACAGACACCGCAAATCAGGGGGAGACAGGGGACTCAAGCAGTTTGACAAACCAATAAATTAAATGTGGGTTGATTTTTTTGTGATTTATTAGGTTTCATATTTGACTTTTTATAGATGTTTAGAGTTGGAAAATGACGGTGGCATGGGTTTAAAAAAGAAAGAAAGAAAGAAAGAAAGAAAGAAAGAAAGAAATTAAAGATTTTAACAAATAAATGAATAGGTTTTTAACCTCAGTTTTAGTCAGCTCAAGCACTGAAGATCGGCCAGTCAGTGACAGTCAGCAGCAGCCAGATGGTATGCTTACTGATATCACTACAATACTCAATCAGCACACTAAATAATGACGTTTACCTTTAGTTCAGAACTCAGAAGTTATTAACTTATTCAGGAATTCATTTGAAATTAATCAGTTCACGTAATGGTGACTGGTTTGGTTTCTTTGTTTCAATCAAAATATTGGCTGTAAGTGTGGTGCCCACAGAAAATGTATACACAGATATAATGATTTTCTATGTGGACTAAAAAAAGGGGGACTCTTAACTTTTTTTTTTACGCTGCCTGTGCAGAAACTTTTATTTTGAAACGGGAATATTGCATATATACGGACTGTATCTGTAGCTGCCGCTCATATATACAGAAGAGCTGACAGAGAAGACACGCGATTCCCGACTCTCTTTGTTTCCTGTATTTACAGTAATCTGGTTGCTGGGTCTCCAGAGCCGGGACCTGCAACAGATTCTTGGAGGCTCGTCCGGGATCGGCTTTACGTGACATGGGAAGGCTGATCCAACTATCTCAGGACCATTGGGACCGGGCGGCGTTGGGCTAGAGGCCGGCGGCTGCTACATCCACAAACGACGAGACACGAGGCGCGTGCCAGTTGGTCTGAAAACGATTATCTCCATCCTGAGGTCAAGGCTGCAACGGAAGGAACGACAGAGAACGAGAGCATGGCGGATCGTACGAGGAAACGCTTGGTGTGGGACATCCGAAAAGATCTGATCACACTACCTGCTGATGAACTGTTCCGCATTGCCAAGGTCATCGGTCCCGTACAAGGTAAAGATTCATCTGCACTGGACCTGGAGGACAGTGAGGGTTGTTTTGAGTACATCAATGCCTATATGTCAAGTGAATCCTTGCTCGAGACTGAGGATGAAGTTATGAGTAAACTGTTGTCATTGCAGGAAAATGTTAAATCAGCAAAACAGATTTGTAATACTGTATGTACATCTGATGTTGATACAACCACTCACCTTACATATGTGTCACCTCCACCCACCACCGATAGACAGACACTGGCCCCTAATAGCACTTATCTGACACCAACACATGCTGCAACTGATTTAAGGGGTGTTAAGGGGGCTGAACCTAGAACGAACACAGACCTAAGTATAATGCTAGCAGAGTATGATGCACTTAGCAAGAAAATACAATAGTACATGACAACACCCACACAGCACACTGATGTGGCCCAACCTGGTGCACAGGGGGACACCATTCCACCACCTCTAAACCAGACTAAGCGACCTCAGCTGACAACTCATGGCAGTACATTTCCAATGGCTGGACTCCCATACATCCAGCCCCACGAGTTCAAGGTACACAGAGGCCAGATTGGGGACCACTCATCAGACATCTCGTATAAAAATGTATGCAGGCAAATGGACGCTGGCCTCAGAGAGAACTTCAGTGATACTGACATTATCAGGGGTGTGCTAAGAATCATCAAACCAGGCATTTTCAAGGACATGCTGATAAATAAAGATGATATGACGGTAGACAAATTAAAAGGGTTCCTACAGTCACACCTGGGAGATCGGAGCAGCACAAAACTCTTTCAAGAATTGATGTGCACTAAACAAAGCGACCAGGAGACCCCTCAACAGTTCTTATACCAGGTAATGGGGCTGAAACCAAAATCAGATCACAAGTACAGTGCAGCCACTGTACAAGACATGTTTCTACATACAGTGTACCAGGGCCTGAGTCACCGATGTAAAGACATCCACAGCGAATTAAAGCCGCTACTCTCTGACAGTAATGTGACCGACGATGCTATCCTTAGACACGTAATGAAAATCACAAGTGATGAAAATGAGAGGCTGCGACGCCTGGGCCCACCTGCCAGAACAAAACAGTCCACAGTGAGTAGTGCTCAAGTACACAGCGAACCTGGGGGCGACGAGGGAGGAAGGACAGAGGCTACTGGGAGGAAAAGCCAAAATGACCAAATCAAACAACTGACCGTGAGAATTGACACTCCTACCAACATGGTTGATGCCCTACAACACTCGCTGATGGCACGGGTAGAGAGGGGTTGCCAATGCTCAGCCAGTCAACCAGGTTCACACAGAGTTAGCCGCTCACAATGCTGTTCACAGTGTACAGGAGAAGGGAGGCAGGACTGTCCTCATTGCTTCATTTGCAGTGAAGAGGGGCACAGAGCAGCTGGGTGCTTGAGACGATCTCAGCGGCAGGGAAACGGGAACCGGCCACTGCAGAGGGACAACCAGTGACCGCAGGGCAAATGTCCCAAACTGAGTCGACCCACACAACGCTGAACAGACCTGGAGGAGGAAAAGCCATAGATCAAAGACACATCAACCAAAGACAAAAGGACACATCAACAGGCCCAAAAGTGGACCAAAGGACTCAGGGAACAAACAGTCTTGATCCTTACCAGACCAAAACTGACACCATAATTAAGCTAATAGGAAGTAAAGCATTAACTCAGTGTAACTTAAATGGACTCACCGTGAGGGCACTGCTTGACACAGGGGCACAGGTCAGTATAGTTGATTGTGTGTGGAAAGAAAAATACCTATATACCTGATATCGAGGTGAGGCCACTACAAGACCTACTGGGATGCGGGGATGATCTGAAGGTATGTGCAGTTAATGGAGACCCGATTCCATTCGCCGGATGGACAGTCATTACAGTCAACTTGCTAGGAAACGAGGACCCCAGCCTGTCCATCAATGTACCGTTCTTGGTGAGCAAGATGCCAATTGAGAGACCACTCCTGGGCTTCAATGTGATTGAGGAACTGATTCAGGGGCAACCCAAACAGCTCATGCAAACACGCACCGCTCTATTAGCTGGAGCTATTGATGTCCCAAATGAGAAGGCAAAAACCCTAATTGACATTATACGGACTACAGAAGAAGAAGACGAATGTGGTCATCTGAAGGTCGGCCAGAGTGGAGTGATCATTCCGGCAGGACAGGTTGCTTGGGTGCAATGCCAGATCACGTCAAAGTTAACACAGTTAGATTCTGTAGTCTTGTTTGAGCCACAAGGGGATAACACCCATTTGAAATGCTTGGATATTGGAGAGGGACTCTTGGAGATACATAATAAAGGTGACTCATACACATCTGTACCCATAGGGAATTACACAGAACGTGACGTAGCTCTCCCACAGGGAACGGTCCTTGAGACACTGCAGCGGATAGAAAGAATAGTGGATCCTGGACAATCAAGTGGAGCAAGGCAGATGGTGAGGGTCCAGACGGCAGGTACACAAGAGGCAGACACTAACACAGGCTTGTGGCATCCTCCTGTTGACTTGGGGCATCTGAGTGACAGTCAACGTGAAATCGTACAGAAGATGTTATATGAGGAGTCTAGCATCTTCAGTAAAGGTGACGATGACATTGGATGTATCCCCAGTCTGCAAATGTCCATCACCCTTCAAGATCCTATTCCAGTTCAGAGAGCATACTCCGCTGTACCGAAACCCCTGTTCAGTGAAGTAAAAGGCTATATACAAGAACTCCTGGCCAAGGGTTGGATTGTCAAGGCCAAGTCGCCATATGCCGCTCCGGTAGTTTGCGTTAGGAAAAAGGACGGCAAGCTCCGGCTCTGTGTGGATTACCGCCTCCTAAATAAAAAGACCGTTCCCGATCGACACCCATTGCCTAGGATACAGGAGTTAATTGACACACTTGGGGGATATTCCTGGTTTAGCATTCTAGATCAGGGTAAGGCCTACCACCAGGGCTTTATTGATGAGGGTTCCAGACACATGACAGTGTTCATTACACCTTGGGGGCTGTACGAGTGGGTCCGGATCCCTTTTGGCCTGTCGAATGCACCTGCTGCTTTTCAGCGCAGCATGGAGGGGATGCTCGACTCGTTAAGGGACCAGTGCTGTATACCCTACCTTGATGATGTCCTATATTATGCCAAGTCATTTGAAGAGCACATTGAGAGCCTTAGGATAGTTTTAAGGGCCCTTCGGTGCCACAGTGTGAAACTGAAACCTGAAAAATGTGAGATGTTCCAGAGGGAGGTAAGGTATGTGGGCGCCTGGTGTCAGCTGAAGGAGTGAGGATAGATCCAAAGGACCTGGAAGCTGTTCGATCTCTCACCTGCAGGATCCCACAGACAGTGGGGGATGTACGGAGGTTATTGGGTTTCCTCAGCTATTACCGGACGTTTATCCAGGACTTCTCCAGAGTTGCAAGACCCTTGTACGAGTTGCTACAGGCGAAGACAGGGGCTGAACAAGACTTGCATCGTCAAAGGAAAGCTAAGGGGCCACAAGTTCCCTCAAAGACTCCAGTGGAATGGACGAGAGACCATCAGCAAACTCTAGAGAGACTAGTTGGCATGCTAGAGGAACCACCATATCCACCATCTGGCATATCCAGATTTTAACCTTTCTACCTTTCACACTCCACACGGACGTGTCAGAGGAGGGCCTGGGGGGGATCCTCTACCAGCGACAGGAGGGAAAACTGAAGGTAATTGGCTATGGGTCCAGGACACTGACAAAGGCTGAAAGAAACTATCGTTTACATAGCGGCAAACTTGAGTTCCTGGCTTTGAAGTGGGCAGTATGTGAAAAATTCCAGGACTACCTGTTCTATGCCCAGCACTTCACAGTGTATACTGACAACAACCTACTGACATACGTGATGGGCACGGCAAAGCTGAACGCGGTAGGCCATCACTGGGTCGGGGAGCTATCTGACTTCCGGTTTGACATCAGATACCGGCCAGGAAAAGTTAACATCAACGCTGACACAATGTCCCGTCTTCCCCTGGACATTGAAGCTTTTGAGTCTGAGTGTACAGAACAATTACCTACCAGTGTTGTACAAGCGACCTGGGAAGGCAGTCGTGTATCCAGGGAAAAGGATGTGGCCTGGATCGCTGCTTTGTACATGTCCAATGTAGAGGAGGAAGTAGAGCCATCCCCTACCTGGCTGCCAACAATTAGCCTGGAAGATTTCACAGGTAAGGCAGTGGAAATGTGATGGGGTCAATCCAACAGAGGAAATGAGAGGAAACTTAACAGGGACCAGCAGGAAGCTCATGTATGAGTGGAACAAACTACATGCGGAAGGGGGACTTCTCTACCAAAGGATGATGGAGAGAAAGCAACTAGTCCTGTCAAGCAAATACAAGAAGCTGGCCCTTGAACACCTCCATGACAGGATGGGACATGTGGGGACGGAAAGAGTACTAAGTTTGGCCAGGGATCGATTCTACTGGTCGTACATGAAGGCTGAGATGGAAGGGTACGTGACCAGGAAGTGTCCCTGTATAAAGCAGAAGAAACCCACCGCACACATCCGAGCACCTATAGGTTGTATTACAACACATTCACCTATGGAGCTGGTGTGCATAGATTTTCTTCACTTGAAACTGAGCCGTGGGGGGTATGAGTACATCCTGGTGGTTATGGATCATTTCACTAGGTTTGCCCAGGCCTACCCAACTAAAAACAAGTCAGGGCGGACTGCAGCAGAGCAATTGTTTCAGGACTATATCCCACGCTTTGGATACCCGGTTAAGTTGCACCATGATCAGGGCCGTGAATTCAAGAATGAACTGTTCCGGACTCTCAGACAACTTGCTGACATTGGGCACTCCCATACGTCACCATACCACCCGCAGGTGGAAAGGTTCAACCAGACCCTCTTGCAGATGCTGAGGACGTTGACAGACAGGGAAAAGGAGAGGTGGAAGAACTACTTACCCCAAGTTGTACACGCATACAACTGTACCCGGCATGAGTCTACGGGGTACTCTCTCTTTTACCTGCTGTATTAATGGCATCCCCATCTCCCAGTGGATCTGATCTTTGGTCTGGTGGAGCCAGAGGAAGAAACAACACCTAAGGGGTATGCAAGGCATTGGGCACACAGAATGAGTGAAGCGTACAAGATCGCTGAGAGCCACAGTCAGCAGTCAAGTGCGGGAGGGAAAGCGCAGTATGACCAGAAAGTGAGGGGGGTTGTGCTGAAGGGAGGAGATCGAGTACTGGTTAGGAACCTTGGGGAGCGAGGAGGCCCAGGAAAGTTGCGGTCCTATTGGGAGAAATCTGTGTATGTGGTGAAGGAACAAGTATCAAACAATCCTGTGTATGTCGTATATCCTGAGAACAGTGACAGTGGAAAGACCAGAACACTACATCGAAACCTTTTGCTACTGGTGAACGACCTACCTTTAGAAGCTCCAACGATGACACCCGGACACACAAGAAGTGAAAGACAGAAAAGGACAGTGAGAAACACAAGTAACAACAATATGGATGATGAAGACAGTTACCTGGCAAGCTCTGATGCAGAGAGTAGTGCAGGAGGATACTGGTTAAGAGCTCCAGTCAACTGGCCAACATCAGGAGGCAACCAACCCCCAGAGCAAGTTCCTGTAAGGGAAAACATCCGTGTTCTACAAGGAAAGGAAAATGCAGCACAGATTGAGGACAGAGAGGTACAAAGAACAAGTAAGAGTCCAGCAGATAGACGGACAGCTACTTGTCTTGAGGTGGTACATCCAGTTTGTGCTGGTGAAGGAGCCGGAGCAAATACACAAGCTGAGTCTGATGGTGTCGACAGAGCTGAGTGTTAGAAGGTCAGCTAGGGAGCGGAGACCAAGACAGATTTATACCTATGACACGTTGGGCCAACCTGTGATCCACCCTTACACCCACACGCTGAACTCAGTTACTGCTTACTCCACCCCACACATGCCTGTTTGGGATTTACACAACTATACCCCACCCATTACTTACCCTCACTTATACTTACCTTCAGTCTACACACCATATGTGGTTACAACTGCTGTTTACTAAGAATGGTTAAAGTGTTTGGTTATGGGAAGCTTTGATCTTTTTGTCAGGGAGAGTGTGGTGCCCACAGAAAATGTATACACAGATATAATGATTTTCTATGTGTACTAAAAAAAAGGGGGACTCTTAACTTTTTTTTTACTCTTGACTTTTATTTTGAAACGGGAATATCGTGTATACGGACTGTATCTGTAGCTGCCACTCATATATACAGAGGAGCTGACAGAGAAGACACGCAATTCCCGACTCTCTTTGTTTCCTGTATTTACAGTAATCTGGCTGCTGGGTCTCCGGAGCCAGGACCTGCAACATAAGCAAACATTAAAACTATTTATGTTCATGTAAAGCATCTCAGATTTGTACATCATATGTTTACTATTTATTTCTTTATATATACTTTGTAGATCAAGCTGTGAGGGTAGGAGAAGAGCACAATATTTTTTAAATATCAGGAGATGATGTAGGAAGAGCTAGGAAAGAAAAGGATGACCTGGGTGACCTTGAAACAGGCCCTAAACAAGTGAAACTTACCCAATATCCAGTGATGTCAAATATTGTAAGAAAGCCCTTAGTTCATTTAGCGACCATGAAAAATAAAACACTGTTCATGCTACCACTATGGTCTCATGGCAAGGCTACAAAAGTACAAAAGAGCATGGTGATATATGCATGCAGCTGCACAGCCAATTTATCTGAAATCCAAGAAAGGCATGAATACCTATATCACATTGCTGCAATAACAGGATTTCTAGCAAGGCATAGTAAAAAAAAGAGACCAGAGAGAATCAAGGAAATTTCTAGAGTGCTTCAAACTTCTTCCTCAGTTTGACCCATTCTTTCAGAATGATCAGGAAAGCTGCTTCTAATTCCACCTATCTCTCTGCAGTCTCTCAAAATGAATTTATATAATTCTTTGCTGAAGAGGTTACTGAGGAGATTAGGAAAGAAATTCAGTTTTCTGGCATGTATGCTGTAATGGCCGATGAGGCAAGTGATTGCAAGACAGAGCAATTAGCTCTTTGTGTATGATAAGTCAACTCAGATGGTAAAGTGATGGAACAGTTCCTGGGCCTTCAAGACCTAAATGTCTTTGATGCAAAGACAATTATTAACACAATTGAAGCACTGCTTGATGGCAACAAATTGGGAAATGTGACGTGTAGCTCAGACATATGATGGTACATCTGTGATGAGCGGGGTAGACAGATTTGTCTCCAGCTGACTGTATCACTGGCGCAGCGAGTTTGCAGGATATCACTTTTCCTAATGATGAGCCAAATGATGACTGCCTTTCTCAAGTCCAACACGTTTTTCTTCTATTTTTCTCTTCAACACATGATTATAAAGCAGTGTGTCACTCACTGTGTGTACAAGGTCATGATTGCTATGTGTCACAATTTCTGTTGGAAGTCTGCAGTTCTTGCTGTTCAGCGCTAGAGGAGGTGCTGCTTCAGTGTCCAAGTCATTCTGAAATAGACTGTGTAAAAGCCAGAAAACATTGAATTATTCAGAGATTTTTCTTTTTTTTTAATATTAAATTTACTCTCAGACTGAGCAATGGTTAACTGTTACTCAAGCTGATATGATGATTAACTGTTACTCAAACTGATTCAACAGTTAATTGTTACTTGAGCTGACATGACAGTTACTTGTCACTCTGGCTGATTAATTTGCTGGTTGATGTGAAGGTTACACTTATGTGATCTTATGTAATACGTAATAATCTAAGAGGAACTAAGGCCTGATGTCCTTATGTTCTCTCTGAACCTACTGAGTAGGTGGCTTATTCAGGTGGCAGTAAGGCTTAGAGCTTACAGTAACCCTATGCCAGGTTTTCACAGAAGATGTTGTATGTTCCTGTGTTTTAACTGATTCATTCAGCAGTATGGTTTGGATTTTGGTGAAATCTAGGCGGAAGCCTTGCTAAGGAGAGGTGAGTGTTGTTGAGTGCTCCTGTTAAAAGATTGTTAAAACATGCAAAAAATGTTAAATGATAGTTCAGATCTTTCTTTGTAAGAGTCATAGGCCGTGCGTTATCTGTTTTGACACCTATTTTAGTTCATATGTTTAATTGATGTAAAGTACAGCACATTAGTATAACATGCTAGATCGCCGTTTTCAGGTTCGGCTCCGGAGGACTACAGGTGTTTACTCGTGGTGCATTGTTATTTTTCTGTCTCATTTGAAGGTGTGCATGTAGAAGCCAGGTAGATTAAAGTTGCTATACTTATTTTATTTTATTTTTTTTTAAATTTTGCAGAGCTCTTATGCTCTTCTTTCCTTTTCTGTCTGGCAAATACTTCATTCACGTCATTACGGAACACAGCACAGATTTTTCAGTCAAGCTTCAAGCATTAGGTGAAGGCCAGCTACATTTACACAAGATGATGCTGTGTTACAACCAGAGGTGGACAGTAAAGAAGTACATTTACTTGAGTACTGTACTTAAGTACACTTTTTGAGTATCTGTACTTTACTTGAGTATTATTTTTTCTGGATACTTTTTACTTTAACTTCACTACATTTGAAAGACAAATACTCTACTTTTTACTCCACTACATTTCTGTCAATGTCATTGAGTAGAAAGTAATTACATTTATCATAGGATGATTTTTTTTTCACTCTTGTAGCGTCACGTGTTGTAAAGTTCAGTGGTTTTCCATAATTTTTTTAACTCAATTGCTGACAAAATGGACGAATATATGCTTTGTATGTTATACACCACCAACGCATTGGTAATGATGTTAGTTAACACACAAAAACGTATGCTGTGTCCAAATTCTCATACGATGTGTCCTAAATGGTATTCAAAAATAGAATTAGTATGCCCCAAATCGTAGTATACTGAAAAGAGTATTCCAAAAATTCCTGGATGGTCTACTACTTCCGGTAGAAATTCAAAGTGCAGAACAATGCACACTCTAATGGATAATATTGCCCACAACGCATTGCACACAGGAGGAAGGATCCTGGACAATGGTGTAAATGCATATGAAAACGGTGTAAATGAATTGTGGAAATATATATAACTCTTTGTTAAAGCAGTGTTGCTGTTGGGTGGTTGTACAGCTACAGTTGTGTAGCTGGGTTTTAAAGCAGGTTAGATTTTTTTTCTGACCAGTCTTCATTTACAGATCATTTGATTGAAATGTGCATGAGTGGATACACATAGATGTGTACAGGTACATCTCAAAATTTAGAATATAATGAAAAAGGTCAATATTTTTTGTCACTCAGTTCAGAAAGTGAAACCCATATATTATATAGATTCATTACACATAGAGTGAAATATTTCAAGCATTTATTTCTTGAAATTGTGATGATTATGGCTTACAGATAAGGAAAACCCAAAATTCTGTGTCTCAGAAAATTAGAATATTACATAAGATCAATAAAAAAAAGGATATTTCAAAGAGAAATGTCAGACTTCTGAAAAGTATGTTCGTTTCTATGCACTCAATACTTGGTTGGGCCTCCTTTTGCATCATTGCGGCATGGCATGGAGGCAATCAGCCTGTGGCACTGCTCAGGTGTAATGGAAGCCCAGGTTGCTTTGATAGCGGCCTTCAGGTAATAAAGGCTTGAAATATTTCACTATGTGTGAGGAATCTATATAATATATGGGTTTCACTTTCTGAACTGAGTGACAAAAAATATTGACCTTTTTCATGATATTCTAATTCTTGAGATGTACTGGTACTTTTTTGTTGGGGGTGGTAGGAGTGTTAAATTAAAAATAAATGATTATACCTGTCTTTTTTGTCAATTCAGTTGTTTAATTTCTATATGTTTTGTAACATTCTAAAAGGTTTTAATTCCACAGAAAGTATTGCATACATGTAACGACTCGTCAGGCGTCGGAGTGTTAGAATCCATATGCAGATTTATTCGAGGACGGCAGGCAAAAATCGTAGCCAAGGTAACGTAGGCGAAGAGTCAAAAACCAGAAAAACAAACACTATGAATCAAAGCCAAAAACACAAAATCCGAAACTCGTAATCAAAAAACGGGCAAACGGGCAAACGGGCAAACGGGCAAGGTCATACACGAGGCAACTAGAACTAACTAAATAAAGGCTTGGCAAGGACCACAATGGGAAACAATGCTTCGCAACAAGGCAGAGATGGCGCGCTGCTTAAATACGCCTCTGTACCGGAAGTGGGCAGAGATGGTTAATATTCGGGCGATGGCTCCCTCTGGTGTTCAGGCCCAGACTGCCTTGTGACAATACAACAGTGCAACAATAATAAAACAATGTGTTGACATTTACTTTTGATACTTAAGTACTTTTAAAAACAAGTACTTCTGTACTTTTACTTAAGCAAAAAATCTGTCTTTACAACTTTTACTTGTAATGGAGTAATGTTTGACCAGTAGTATTTGTACTTTCACTCAAGTAAGGAAGTTGTGTACTTCGTCCACTTTTGGTTACAACAGGGCTACCTAAAACCTGTAGGGATATGTGAATAAAAAATAAATATTTTTAGCATGATTACGTGTGTTAATGTAGTTTTTTTTTCACATTTTTGCAGCACTTTGCAATTGTGTCAGATACACTACTCACAAAAAGTTAAGGATATTTGGCTTTTGGGTGAAATTTATGGAAAATGTCATACATTTTCCATAAATTTACAGTGATATTATATCATGAAAGTAGGGCATTTAAGTAGAAGCATGCAATGGTGATTTCCTCATCTCAAACAATTTATTGAAACGAAAGCCAACAACAGTGGTGGGTATACCACAACAAAAAATGTCAAAGTCTCAATAATTTGTCATGTGATCTTGACCATCAATTACAGCTTGACAATGACGTCTCATGCTGTTCACGAGTCAACTTATTGTCTGCTGAGGCATGGCATTCCTCTTTTCTTGAAGGGCGGCCCTCAGGTCATTGAGATTCTGGGGTGCAGGGTTACGAGCCTCTACATGGCGACTCGGCTGATCCCATAGGTTTTCTATGGGATTCAGGTCTGGAGAAAGTGCAGGCCACTCCATTTGAGGTACCCCAGACCCCTGCAGCCGTTCCCTAATGATGCGACTTCGATGAGCTGGAGCATTGTCGTCCATGAAGATGAAATTAGGCCTGTGTTGTTCATGCAGGGGCACAATGACTGGATTAATGATGTTATTCAGGTAGTACTGGCTTGTCACTGTACCATTCACAAGACGTAGGGCAGTTCTGTATTGAGTAGACACACCTGCCCAGACTGTAACACCACCACAACAGTGGCTGATGCATAGCGCTCTCCTTGACATCTCCAACATTGTTGGTGGCCATCATTTCTGCTCAACGTGAATCGACTTTCATCAGAGAACAGCACTGAGGCCCACTGGTCCCTCGTCCAGCATAAATGCTCCCTGGCCCATGCAAGACGATGACGCCTGTGCCTGGTGGTGTGGTCAGGTACCCTTGCAGGTCGTCTAGCACGCAGACCACTCTGATGTAAATGGTTTCGAATGGTCTGAGGTGACACTTGGGTGCCTCTCACCTCCCTTAAATGTGCCTGACATTCATCATCTGGTTCCGCAGGGCACTGTTCACAATGAAGTGGTCATCAATGTGGGATGTGGCCAAAGGACGTCCACTTCTATGCCTTTCTGTGACTCTTCCAGTCTCTCTGTATCTCTGTCCCAACCTGCTGATGACACTCTGTGACACTCTAAGCTCAGTGGCCACTTACCTCTGAGAACATCCTGTTTGAAGCCTCACAATGGCGAGGTACTGTTGATCAATTGTTAGGTGTCGTCTTGGTCTCATGATGTCAAAATGTGAACAGCATGATGAAGAGGACTGTTTAACTACCAATTCTAATTGAACCAGGAAATTTATTGGTTGATTCATGGATAAAACACCTTGTTAGAGAACAGCAAGTTATGCAAAAAGTACTGAAACACTGAACAGTTGGACATGTGCATTCAAAAGTGTAGAGAAGGTCAAATTAAGTTCACCTAAAAGTTATAGTGCATTTTAGGTGCATCTTGAAATTTCACCCAAAAGCTGAATATCCTTAACTTTTTGTGAGTAGTGTATATAACTTCAAATATATATCTTAATAATTAAATAACGTGATGAAATGTAAGATTATTAAACATTTACAGTAGAAATATTGGAGCTGGTCCAGGGATATTTGTATCCTATTATTATTAGATCCTGATATTTCTACCATTGTTGATGTACTTGCTCTTTGGTGTTCATATTATTGGCTGCTGTTCTTATTGCTGGCATCCTGCTTCCTCTTCTCATGTTCCTGGTTCTGTTGCTCTCGCTCTGATGCCAACTTGGCCTCCAGCTGAGCAAAACATTTCTCCGGTGCTCTCTCATCAAGCATTGTCTCTCAAGCGTTGTCTCTCAAGCGTTGCCTCTCTCGTCTTCACCCGTTGTACAAAGAGATTCATTAAATCTTTGAGCCTGGTGATGTTCTGGAGGAGAGCAGTAGTCTTCTCCACGTTCTGCTTGATCTTTTTCCTGCTCCTGTTGCTCTTGCTCTGAAGCCAGAATGACTTTCAGAAGATCAACAAGTTTCTGCAGTCACTATCTGTCTCTCAGCAAGCTCTCTGTCTCTCCAGTACTTTAGTCTTCTCCTCTATCTTTTCTTTTTCCTGCTCTTGTTGCTCTCTTTGTCTGAAGCTAAAGTGTCCTCCAGCTGAGCTAACAAGTTTCTCCAATTTCTCTCGGTCTCTCATCAAGCTTTCCCTCTCCAGCTCTGCTTTCTCTATCCCATTCCTCACAGCGTTTCAGGGAATTTTGAAGCTCTGTGATGTTCTGAAGGAGTGCATTATTCCTCTTCTTCATGTCCTGCATGAGCTCTTTTTCCTTCTGCAGTTGCTTTAGCTCTGAAACCAGTGTGTCCATCACCTGAACAAAATATTTCTCCAGTTGCTTTTTTTCCTGCTTCTGTTGCTCTCGCTCTGAAGCCAGAGTGGCCTCCAGCTAATCAACACATTTCTGTAGTCGCTTTTGGTCTCTCAGCAAGCTCTCTGTCTCCAGTACTTTAGTCTTCTCCAGGTCCTCAAAGAGATTCAGGGAATCTTTGAGCCTGATGATGTTCTGGTGGAGAGCAGTAGTCTTCTCCTCCACATCCTGCTTGATCTTCTTTTTTCCTGCTCCTTCTGCTGTTCTCCTGAAGCCAAAGTGGCCTCCAACTGAGCAACATGTGTCTGAATTTGCTCTTGGTCTCTCAGGAAGCACTCTCTCTCTCCTCACAGAGTTTCAGGAAAGCGTGGAGCTAGGTGATGTTCTGCTGGAGTCTGGTGTTAGTCTCATCCATGTCCTGCTTACTTTAACTGAAAAGCCAAATTGCATCCAGCTTTGCCACCGTATTCACCCACTTCTATTTTCTTTTCCTCCATCACTTTACATTCTTCCATCTCATTTACTTCTGTATCCAATTCCTCCTGCAATAACAAAGTGCAGGAGGACAACAGAACGCAGTTGTTTCTGAGGCCGGAATGGAGACGTGTCTCTCCGGCATGGTGTCAGTGGAGCACTGTAAAGTGTGTCATTGATGCTGTGAGATCATCTGTAGAGATCTCATTGATGCTGTGAGAAGGGTATTGATATCAAAATCTCAGTTTTTTTTGTGCATGGTTTCTCAACTCTGGCAGTACTAGTCTTTATAAACTCAATCTTTATGAACAGCAGGTGTGTTTTACTGCAGCGCACACAATCTGACTTTATACCTCCCTTTTTGTGTTTTGTCACATCAAGCAACAAAAAAAGAACAAAATCAACTAATAGTTAATTTACCCAGAGGTAATAACACACTCACACTATAAAGATCAGCAATTAAATAACATTTCTAATAACCAACAACTTTCACACACTATTTCACACGCAATGTTTTTTTTTTTCAATCAAATAAAAACTTTCTCATATGGTTGTGTAATGCTACATGTTTAGAGAAAATTTTGATGTCGATGTTAATAAATAAGAGAAAATGCTCAGAAATAAACATATCACATGATGTAAAATATCAAATCATGCACAAATTTACTTAAAAAAAATATTCAGTTCAAGCATCTCTCAATAAACACATCCTGATACTGGCTCAGAATATGATCAGTCTAAAAACCCAGTAAGAGGCAATACAACAAAAAAGATGACAAGATTTTTTAGTATTTCAGGAAGAGGTCGGTCTTTAGATGTCGTTTGAAGGCGGTCAGAGACTTGGACATCTAGGGGTAGTTTGTTCCATTAGTGAGGCACCAGATCAGAGAAGAGTCTTGATGCAGGTTTTCTTTGTTTCCTGAGAGACGGTGGGATCAGTGTAGCAGTGCTGGAGGCCTGGAGGAAGCGTGGTGCAGTGTGAGGTGTGAAGAGCATTCTGGATGGTTTGCAGAGGTCGAGCGCTGCTCAGAGGCAGACCTGTAAGGAGCTAGTGCAGTCTTGAAATGAGAAGGGACTGAACGAGCACCAGAGTGACCCGTGTGGATAAAAATTAAACCAATCCTTCTGTAAAGGAGAAAGCGCAGTATGAGAGGAAAAGGACAGCTGATTGTCCTTGGTTGCTCTCAAGGTCACATGCAGTGACTAAAAGGTCAGAACGATGAGTTGTCCAGGGAGGTCACAAGATCCTGAAACAAAATGTTTGAAATCATTAGCTTGATTTGACTGCAATATCAAGTACATCTCCATTTACTACTAAACTTAACATTCAAGAAGAGATTCATGTTATTTTTTTTTATTTATAAAGTCTGTTTTTTTCCCAGACAGGAACATCACTATCTCAAAATATTTATTAAAAATTCAAAATGTATTGTTATGAAGTAAACAAATACATTTTTACATTTATATATTTATTTTTTATTTGACATTTTCAGTTAGTTGTCAAGACTCACTATAATCTATAAGACTAACTATATCACAAAATCTCACAATACAATGGAATAGTTTATTTTGTCACCATTAAACACCAGTGAATCAGCCATGTGTGCACTGGCAGCATTGGCAAGCTTGGAGGGTCATGTCGCCACAACAAGGCATCCCCTTTGCCGATTTTAGAGCCGAGCTGATACATGACTGTGAACTGGAACCTCGTAAGCCCACCTGGCTTTGCACGGGTTCAGCCGCCGGGTGCTATGGAGGTATTCCAAGTTCTTGTTGTCCATTAGTACCAGGAAGGGGTGCCGGGCCCACTCCAGCCAGTGGTGCCACTCCTCCAGTGCCACCTTAATTGAGAGAAGCTCCCCGTTCCCCACATCATAATTAGTCTCTGCTGGGGTTAACTTCCTGAAGAAGTACGTACAGGAGTAGATCATCCCTGGGTTCCCATGGCGTTGAGAGAGTGCGGCCCCGATCCTGCAGCTGGATGCATCCACCTCCACGATAAACGGATGACTGGGGTCAAGGTGTCTTAATGCTCACTGGAAAATAAATTGGACTACATTCGACTCCAGCGAACTACACGGTGAGAGTACAGAGACTGCTGGGACCTTGTTTTTATGGAGACGTGGCTCAGCGACAGAGTTCTGGACGTCGCCATTCAGCTAGCCGAGCTAACCATGTTTCGTGCCAACAGGAATGCAGCTCTGTGCAGTAAGACTCGCGGTGGTGGTGTGTGTGTTTACATCAACACAAAATGGTTCATGGACTCTGTGCTTGTGTCAAACTACTGTTCATCACTAGTTTGTGACTGTTAGATGCAGACCTTTTTATTTACCCTGGGAATTCACCACCGTATTCATTGTCAGACTGTACATTCCCCCCAGCGCTAATGCTAAGGAGGCTCTGTGTGAGCTCTATGGAGCAATTAGCGAGCTGCAAAATGCTCACCCCAACAGACTGTTTATTATCGCTGGAGATTTCAACCATGCAAATCTCAAGTCTGTTCTTACTAAATTCCATCAGCATGTGGACTTTGCAACGAGAGGGGCGATCACACTGGATCTTGTTTACACAAACATTCCTGGCGCATGTCATGTAGAGCCCCGTCCCCACCTTGGCTACTCAGACCACGTCTCTGTTATGTTGATTCCAGCATACAGACCACTCGTCAGAAGCTGGACCCCTTGCAGTTTGCTTATCGTCCTAACTGCTCCACAGATGATACCATCACCACAACCCTCCAACCCTCCACACACACTCATACACACACTCTCTCTCATCTGTGTGAACAAACTTATATTGTTCATTACTTATTGCACTACCTCAACCCTGTTAACATTTTATCCGCTGCTATATTTATGTTTATTTCTATTTGGACTACCTCAACCGCTGCTACTGCAGTTTTGCACACAATACATGTTGTCAGGCCGCTATATATAAATAAATATATATATATAATGTGTGTGTGTGTGTGTGTGTTTGTGTGTTATAATCATATATGTTATTAGTTTCCTGTTTTTCTCTACAGTTCTCAAATGTTGTACATTATTTCATTTTATTTTACATTTCATTGCACATGTCCTCTTTTTCGGCGCTAAGTGTCCTGTTTTTTGTGTTGTCTTTTTGTACTTATTGTTTTTTCAATGTCTTGTCTTTTTCTCTGTTTGCACCTAGTTGCACACTTTACTTTATGTGGCTAGGACAAACTTCTGTCCTAGCTCCGTGTTGTTTTTGTGTTTAAACTTGTAGCACCAGGTCCTGGAGAAACATTGTTTCATTTCAATATGTACTGCATCCGCTATATGTGGTTGAAATGACAATAAAAGCTTCTTGAATATTGAATCTTGAATTAATATGGGCGTTGTGGTGAAGCTCTTCTTTAGCAGAGTCTTGAGAATCTCATTTATGAACGCCTGGAACACATCTAGGGCATTCATGAATCCGTAAGGCATGACGAGGTACTCATAGTGCCCCTTAGTGGTAGCAGGCAGCAGGTAGTTCTAATGCTGCCGGGACTAATGGTAACAGGTAGGGGTAGCGCATTGTGATTGCATTGAGGCCCCTATAGTCAATGCAGGGTCGAAGACTGCTATCCTTTTTTTCCATGAAGAAGAAGCCGGTGGCCGACGGCAATGTCGATGGCCGGATGTAACCGGCGGCTAAGGCTTCTTTGATGTATTCGCCCATTGCCTTTGATTCGGGCAGTGAGAGGGGGTTATACTACTCCCGGGGAATTATGGTGTTGTCAGAGGTGCTCAGGCGCTCAATGGATGTAACCAACAGGTCAACTCCCCTTCCTTCCAGGATAATTTGGGGGTCATGGCGCTGAAGCCAGGGAAAGCCCAGGATTACAGGATTAGTGGGAGACTGGTGGGTGATGAGTGAAGGAAGTAAGTTTTTACCTGCGGGTTGTGATCCCAAACAGCCCAGTCGAGAGCCCTCCCTGTGAGCAGTGAGAGAAGGAAGGCACATTTGGTAGCCTCTTTATGATAGACGTCAGGCTGGTGCACGAAGTTGTTGCACTGCCGCAAGAAACTGTAGCAGCAGTGTGCAGAGCCTTCAAACTTCTCTGGTAGGGCCATGAGCACCAAATCAATGCATATGGGGCCGGCAGTGACTGGTGGGGTCATTTGCACAGGCAGAGCCGGCTGTTGTAACTCAGTGGCAGCTTCAGGGCAGCCAGTTGCTCTTGATATGCACGATTGATAGCTCCCTGGCGAGCTATCACCACCTGAAGATGGGATCAGATTAGATGGGATACTGCACAGGATCCACAGGTGGTGAAGTATTCTGTAACGATTCTCTGGCAGCAGGCTGGGTAGGATCCATATGCACAGTCAAATCCAATACAATAAGCACAAAACAGAAGCCAAACTTGAATAAACAGTTTATTTTTTATTCGAGGTTGGCTTCTGTTTTGTGCTTATTGTATTGGATTTGTCTATTGTCTATCATGAAGAGGCTACCAAACCTTCCATCTCTCACTGCTCACAGGGAGGGTATTAGCTGTTTGGGATCACGACCCGCAGGTAAAAACTTCCTTCCTTCAATCATCATCCGCCAGTCTCCCAAATACAAACACAAGTAATCCAAACAACAGGTAACAGCTCGGTATCTCACTAAATGGGACGAAACTTCGTGTTCTTGTTACAATGTGGTTCGTATGCCACTTAAATGTTCTAAAAATCCGGAAGTGTTTGTCTGAATAACCGCTTTCCCTTGCTCATAGAGCGCTGAGACTTGCGGAATCGCATTTTCAGCGCGAGAGAAGCACAATGCAGAGAGCACACTGCACTGAGGCAGGAAACAAGCCTGTTCGATGAAAAATGATGAAAGTTGACTATGTTAAGTGAATTTTCACGGAATATCACCGTTTCCATGTATCTTATGAATTTTGTGCATGCCTGTATAGGGTTGGCCTGAGGTTGTCCGTTAAGCAGAAGAGAGAAAAGTTTATTGCTTCTTGGCCTTTTGGCTAAGATCAAGTGTTCTCTGGTCTGGTTTTGGGCTTTGATTGGGTTTGAGAAGGAGAATAGATGGAATGGGGTTTGTGTAGGATCGCTTCTCAGGCTTTTTAGCTAGGATCTATTGTTTTCACTGGTCTGGTTGTTTGGCCTTGGTCTGGGTTCACATTACAATCCTTAGTCTGTCCTTGAGAAGGTGAATGGTTAGGTATGGATATGCGTAGGATTTGGATTAAAAAAATAAACTGTTCTTATCAATTTAATATCTGATACGTCCTCTATATTAAACAGATTTTTAGAGCTGGGAGCCGGAAAAGGGCCTTACTACATTCGCTCTGTGGATCGGCCTGGTATTGCAGTACTTCCAGGCTTGGTGCACCATTTTCTGATGTAAAATGAAGGAGAAAATTTTACTGACTTACTGACTTACTTACTTACTTACTTATCAAATTATGTCTGCATTCAACCCGCCCTGTTCCCTAGCCTATCTTCACCTCTTTCTGCTCACCACTGTCAGTTGTTGCTCGTCAACCTTTCCCCACCCCTTTTTGCACTCAACCACACCAAAGGGGCCTGCCTCACCCTCATCAAGCATTGTGTTTCTCTGACAAGGGTTTCCCGGTGCTGCTTGGCTTTTTCCTCTTCATAGCTCTGGTTTCTCTTCAGTCATGCATAAATTTTTCCCCTTTTATTAAAGATTTACATGGATAGGAACATCAATGAGTTTGATGTATTTTTGTGAGCTTTGCTCTGGCAAGGCTGTGTATGGTTCAATGATAAATGGGTAGTTTCCAGGAGTTGGGTCTTATTTGGTCATGTGACTTTATGCATGCCTGTATAGGTGTGGCCTGAGGCTGTCCGTTAAGCAGAGAAGATAAAAGTTTATTGCTTCTTGGCCTTTTGGCTAAGATCAAGTGTTCTCTGGTCTGGTTTTGGGCTTTGACTGGGTTTGAGAAGGAGAATAGATGGAATGGGGTTTGTGTTGGATCGCTTCTCAGGCTTTTTAGCTAGGATCTATTGTGTTCACTGGTCTGGCTTTTTGGCCTTGGTCTGGGTTCACGTTACAATCCTTAGCCTGGCCTTGAGAAGGCCAATGGTTAGGTATGGATATGGGTAGGATTTCTAATTAAGCCTAAACAATGCCCAAAATTATATCCAATCCCTCCAGGTTGTTTTATTAAGGGAAACATTAATACGATTTTATTGCATGATGTACATTTGATAATGACGCATGTAACCTATAACATTTCAAATATTTTGTCTGCTTTTGTGAAACATTGTAGTGAGGATGATTAAACAGCTACAGTCACGAATTGATGATTTAATCTCCAATTACGAAAGGCAGGCTTGCAGTCCAAATTCCACCTGTACGTTTTAAGCGAGATCTGTTTGGAGATTTAGCAGGTCTCTTTGGCTCTGTGAATTCAATTGCCAACACTTACAATATAACAGGACAATCACAATTCTCAGCTTAGTTGGCAAACCAGGTGGCCACTGGTTTTTAACACATCACCAATAGCAATGAAAATATCATCAAATCTGTTAGATCTGAAGCGCAGGCACTTCTATTGGTCAGCCATACATTATTCAATCAAAGCCATACCATCGAACGTGACTTAGCCTGCAGATCATATGTACAGGATTTCTTTACTGCTGCAAGACAAGAAATTTTAGACCTTCATCTTTTCAAGACACCTAGGCATGCTTTAAATGATCTTATAGAAATTTTAGACTTGCATAGATGGTATGCATCAGAACAGATGAAAGATATTAAATACTCTGAATTACTGTCTACTTTGATCTTATACACTGGGAATGATCGCACCGGCTGCATTGGGGTTTTTGCCAATTTTCCTTTTATACACCCAGAGCAAGTATTTTTGAACTCCACGACTATATGTTCTATAGGTGTAGTAGTGAAGAATCAGATCACTAAATGGGACCACCTAACAGGATATATGACTTTAAAAGGGGATGAGACCTTGTTTACCACTCGCACCTGTTGTCATGAAACTTCCAGTTATGTTATTTGTACATGTAATACTTTACTACAACCCTTCTCTTCCAATGATACTAAGCTGATCAATGTTCAGGCATGGTCATGCTGATGCGAGTCAAGTATCTCACACACAGTGGTGTTTCGTCAGTGAAATGAACTCCTTCACCTATGGCGGTCTGACCTGCCCTGCAAACCATACCTTCTGCTTGGAGGTTACAGAGGATTTCTCAATGGGTCAGATAAATATCTTGGGGAGGATAGCACTGGACACAGATGTTCCCCCATGGTGGGAAGACACTTTCTTTGAACTTAGCACAAAAGCTCTAATGGACACAATATATTTGGTACAACAAACTATACTACAGACTGAGTATCATCTGAACCAGGCTCAGGCGGAAGCAAACCTGGCCAAGGGAACAGCAGAGATCTTGTCAAATTCAAGTTTCCCCGGCCCCACTCTCCAAATCAGAGTATACTAAAGTTTACACATAGTCTGTACTCCTGTTGGAGATATGTCCTTATGACCTTATTCAACCCCCTCGCAGGTCACAAGACAACAATCTGAACTATGTCCTTTACAACCCATTTGGTGTGAACCAAAACTAAAAGCCAGATCCATACGACCCATCCAAAACCAGGTCTTCTGTGGACTCATAGATTGTATGACCCTTTGTCTCTTCTGGGTATATAAGGTGCATTGGCAAAAGACTCAGGGAAGCATCTGCATTCAGAACTTTCCACACTATTATTATGTGTCTCTGTTGCCAGGTATGACTTTAACTTTAATAATAACTTTAACTTTAATTGTTACTGTGTTTGGTATTTTTCTAATTGAATAGACTGATTTAAGTGGAACCTGCCTGGCAAAATAAAATTGTTAATTTTGACTTATTCTGAGCCTATGGAATATCATTATTATACACCTCTTTAATCTTAGATTGTGAACTTTAATCGGAATGGAGAAACCTAGGTTTGTGTTGGAATGGAGTAGCCTCGAATTAAACTTGAATGCAGAATGCCTCGGTTTAAAGTTAAATTAGAACAATCTGAAACTTAAATTTGTATGGAGAAACCCAGGTTTAAGTTTAAATAAATCATTTCAGTTTTCTATCTACTTAATAAATTAAGAATAGTCAACCCTCTAAATTCTTGTAATGAATTTAGCTCAAAATTTAAATATTTAAGTGTAATTATAACTGGTTATAATTAATTATGAATATTCAAATGGGGTTTTAGAACTAACTGTTAGACAATCAATAACACAATTATTTGATTTGTTCGTCAAGCGACCAGACAGTATAATTATGTATTAATTCCAGGGAAAGTTATCTTCCTGGCCAAGAAAGAATAACTACTTTATAAAGTACTAGCTGTAATTTAGCACGTTGCAAGAGCAATGTTCAGGGACCCCGAAATTGTGAGCAAAGCACAGAGACAATCACTCGTGAATAAAATGCATTTAATAAAAAAAAACACACAACACATACTAACTACAACACACATACATAAAAGACAGGATAAGGATTATAGAGAGGGGATAAGTAGGCAAAGAGAGATTGAGATTAAGGAAGGGAATATGGAGGAAATCAGAACGAGACAGAGAGTGAGAGAGAGAAAGAGATAAGGAACTAGAGAAGAGATCAAATATAGCAAGTTTCAAATCTAGTTTTGATTACAACCGTGTGAGAATCGTCAAGGTAATTAGGATTCGCCTTAATAAAGGGGCTTCATCTTAAAATTGCGGATCTAGGAGAGTCATGTGATGACAAGTTGGGAAATGGCAGCATGCTAGAGTACGGCTCTGAATACCCACCATTAAATTGATCGTTTATTATACCTGCTTCGCAAATTCAAACAAATTTCGACTGATAACTCACTTTTTACTTAAAATAAACGACAAGCAAAAAGATGACATATTCCAAGCAACCAATTCGAGGGGTTCAAACACGCTTGAAAACAACGAGCTCAGAAGCTAACGACTCCTCGTCACCAGAGTCAGGTAATCAAAACCCAAAGTTGGAAGATCTTTTACTGAAATTAGCAAGATGAACGCTACTTTGCAGGGAGTAGGAAATGATGTGACTACCATTAAAGTGACAACTACAGAACTTAAAGATGCAATTAGTCGGTACAGGCTAGACTCCACGAAGCTGAGAATCGTATTTCACATGTAGAGGATGTGTCGAATTGTTTGACTGATGACAATGAGAAAACGGTGAAACTTGTGAATGAGCTCTGGAATAAAACCGAGGATTTGGAAAATCGTAGCAGACGGAATAATATCAAAATAGTCGGCCTTAAAGAGGGGAAAGAAGCAGGATACAAAATGCATAAGTACATACTAAAGATCCTGTCAGAGGGGTTCGGGTTGACTGGACCGATGTTCGTGATAGAGCGCAGCCACCGGAGCTTCGGACCTAAGCCTAACAATGATCAACGTCCCCGGGTCATGTTGGTGAACTTTTTGCGCTATACTGCGAGAGAAAGAGTCCTGGCTGAAGCGAAAAAGAGCAAAGGATTACAATGGGAGGAATACAAACTGTCCTTTTTTGAGGACATGTCGAGGGATAGAGCAATGATGACGAAAAAATTCTCTGCAGTGAAGAAGTTACTCTGGGACCACGTGGTTCGATGTACCTTGGCTCATCCAGCGACACTTAAATTTACTTGGAAGGGGAAAAAGCAAAGTTTCACGGATCACATGGAAGCTGAAAGATATATAAAGGAGCACATTCGACTACAAAGAACTGATAAGTAAATCACTGGAAATATGTAAGTTGAAGCATTATAATAATCAGTTCAGAAGGTGGGTCCGGGAAAGCTGTGGGGTCTGTCTTCCCGAGTTAGCGAATGCAGTGACTGAGAGCATCACGGACCAAAATGTTACACCCGCAAGTGGGATTGCTGCCCCTTAAGGGCAGTGTTTTGAGTTCCTATTTTTCTTTTTTATTTGTGCTTTGTATGTTTTTCAAGGTTCTATTGTTCACAAAAATGTTGGAAGTTTGACTGTTGGTTTTCAATCAGAAATGACTGGATATAATACCAGTTTGTATGTCCAAGGGTTATTTATTATTTTTATCTGGAGCACAACAGTGAATCTGCTTTTAAGCACAAGAGGTGCACAGTATCATACTTTATTAGTGTGTAATGGATAGACAAGTTGTAAATATCATAACTTGGAATATAAATGGCTGTGGGTCACCTGTTAAAAGGAAGAAAGTACTTACATACCTTAAGATTAGAAAAGCTGATATTGCTTTTTTGCAAGAAACACATTTTAAGGACAAAAGGGAAGCCCTGAAATTGAGACGTGACTAGGTCGGACATGTTTTTCATAATTCGGTATCAAGCAAGAGGAGTGGAGTGGTCATACTAGTGAGGAAAAAAATACAGTTTGTATTAATGAATCAATATAAAGACAAGGAGGACCGTATACTTTGCATAGAAGCGAAGCTCAATGATGTTCAAGTAGTGCTGTGTAATATAAATGCGCCAAATAGGGAGGATCCCGAATTCTTTTATGAGGTAAACAAAATTTTGGCTAACCTTGAGGGATATGTTATACTTGGAGGTGACTTTAATCAAACTATGGATAGCATCCTGGACAGAAGTCAAAAGAACATCAGACCTAGCCCCAGAGATACGGCTGCTATTCATGCTCTGAAGGATGACAATGGACTAACAGATATTTGGAGACTGGTTAACCCACGAGAAAAGGAATACACATTCTTCTCAAATTGTCATAAATCCTTCTCGAGAATGGATTATTTCCTGATCTCTAACTCGTTAACTGACTCTGTTCTCGACTGTGTTATTGGAGTTATATCACTGACAGATCATGCACAGGTGGAGTTAAAACTAGAAATGAAGATGTGGTGTATAAAATCACACAGGTGTATAAAATCAAGCACCTAGGCATACAGACTGTTTTTACAAACATTTGTGAAAGAATGGGTCGCTCTCAGGAGCTCAGTGAATTCCAGCGTGGAACTGAGATAGGATGCCACCTGTGCAACAAATCCAGTCGTGAAATTTCCTCGCTCCTAAATATTCCACAGTCAACTGTCAGCTGTATTATAAGAATGTGGAAGTGTTCGGGAACGACAGCAACTCAGCCACGAAGTGGTAGGCCACGTAAACTGACGGAGCGGGGTCAGCGGATGCTGAGGCGCATAGTGCGAAGAGGTCGCCAACTTTCTGCAGAGTCAATCGCTACAGACCTCCAAACTTCATGTGGCCTTCAGATTAGCTCAAGAACAGTGCGCAGAGAGCTTCATGGAATGGGTTTCTATGGTCGAGCAGCTGCATCCAAGCCATACATCACCAAGTGCAATGCAAAGCGTCGGATACAGTGGTGTAAAGCACGCCGCCACTGGACTCTAGAGCAGTGGAGACGCGTTCTCTGGAGTGACGAATCGCGCTTCTCCATCTGGCAATCTGATGGACGAGTCTGGGTTTGGCGGTTGCCAGGAGAACGGTACTTGTCTGACTGCATTGTGCCAAGTGTAAAGTTTGGTGGAGGGGGGATTATGGTGTGGGGTTGTTTTTCAGGAGCTAGGCTTGACCCCTTAGTTCCAGTGAAAGGAACTCTGAATGCTTCAGCATACCAAGACATTTTGGACAATTCTATGCTCCCAACTTTGTGGGAACAGTTTGGAGCTGGCCCCTTCCTCTTCCAACATGACTGTGCACCAGTGCACAAAGCAAGGTCCATAAAGACATGGATGACAGAGTCTGGTGTGGAGGAACTTGACTGGCCTGCACAGAGTCCTGACCTCAACCCGATAGAACACTTTTGGGATGAATTAGAGCGGAGACTGAGAGCCAGGCCTTCTCGTCCACATCAGTGTGTGACCTCACAAATGCGCTTCTGGAAGAATGGTGAAAAATTCCCATAAACACACTCCTAAACCTTGTGGACAGCCTTCCCAGAAGAGTTGAAGCTGTTATAGCTGCAAAGGGTGGACCGACGTCATATTGAACCCTATGGATTAGGAATGGGATGTCACTTAAGTTCATATGGGAGTCAAGGCAGGTGAGCGAATACTTTTGGCAATATAGTGTATATTCAGAAGTACTTCAGGACAATATGCTGCCTGAAAGTTTTAATGAAGCTTTAATAACTCTCATACCAAAACCAGGAAGAGATACGATAGATCCTGCTAATTACCGTCCAATAAGTTTATTAAATGTAGACTTCAAAGTATTAACAAAATTATTAGCCACTCGGTTAGAAGGTATTATACCTAAAATCATATATAAAGACCAGGTGGGCTTTATTAGAAATAGATCCTCGACTGACAATATAAGGAGGCTATTGCATCTTATGTGGATGAATCATTCTAATCTAGACCCCATTGCTGCAATATCACTCGATGCTGAAAAAGCTTTTGATAGGGTAGAATGGGGTTTTTTGTTTGCTGCCTTAGAGAAGTTTTGTGAAGTGGGTTAAAAATTTTAACTCCAATCCTAAAGCAGCCATAATAACTAATGGAATAACCTCATCTTTCTTTAATTTATCTAGGTCTACTCGTCAGGGCTGCCCTCTCAGTCCACTACTTTTTATATTAGCTTTAGAACCGCTTGCCTCAATGATTAGAGAAGACATCAGAATTAACGGGGTATTTGCAGGGGGCAGAGAACACAAATTACTGTTATATGCTGATGACATATTGCTTTTAATTAAAGACCCAGCATGTTCCTTACCAGTAATTCTTAATGTGATTGAATCTTATTCAAAATTTTCAGGATATAAAATCAACTGGCATAAGTCAGAGGCTATGCCAGTATCAGGAGCTTTTCTTCCTCAGTTAGTGCATTTAAATTCAAGTGGATGAATAAAGGAATTAAATATTTGGGTATCCAATTGAGCCCTAATTTAGAGAATATATTGTATTTGAATATGGAACCTTTGTTACAGAAAATGCAGGCTAAATTAGATAGTTGGAAAAAGCTTAACTTTATGGGGAAAGATTAATATAATAAAGATGGTGGTAGTGCCACAGTTTAATTATATATCAGGAATGGTCCCAGTTACCATGCCTCCTCAGATAAATAAACAATATAATGCTATGGTTAAGAATGTTTTATGGGAAGGTAAAAGACCCAGGATTGGGGTTAATAAATTATGTTTGCCTAGAGATAGGGGAGGTTTAGCATTACCTAATGTAGAGATCTATAAAGTAGCATTTGAAATGTCTAAGCTCGCTAGGCACTGGGGGAATGAAGATTTAGATTTAGATTGGGTATTAATAGAACAACAACTTACTTCTCCTTTTCAGCCAATAGAGGCCTTTTCACAAAACCCAGAGGGGGACTTGCAACATCATATGACCAACCCAATACTGCTTCACTCTAAAGAGGTTTGGAAAATTGCCCACAAAAAGTGTCAGATTTCTCACTGGTGTCAACATTACTCGTCAGTGTGGAATAACCCATATGTTAAAGTAGGGAAAAAGCCGTTGTTTTGGAGACAGTGGTTTAGAAGTGGAAAATGTGCTTTAAATTATTTATTTAGTAATGGTAAGCTTTTGTCTTATAATAATTTGAAAGAAAAATTTCAGTTAGAAGGCCATAATAATTTCTGGAAATATCTACAATTTAGACACTGCTTGGAAACGAAGGTCCCTATGAAACAAAATAAAAATATTTTAGAAACGTTTTATGAATTACCAAGGCACCTTCAAAAAGCATCAAAATTTGATCAACTCTGTTTAAGGATGGATGATAATAACTGTGAAAACCTAAGACTGATCTGGCAGAGAGACCTTTATAGTGACGGAGATAAAGACACCTGGAACAAAATTTTGTCCTACAGTGGTATGTATATAAGAGAAGCAAGCGGTAACGATAGAAGAGGTCGTGCCAGGAAGAAAAGGCGCACGGGGCCCCCCGACCGCGGGGCTGAGCCGAGCTGAGCCAAGCCGAACTGAGCTGAGCAGAGCAAAAAGCTGAGCTGGACAAAAAGCTGAGATAGATGGGTGCTTAGGGTTTTTATTCATCCCTTGGTCGCGCCCAGTTTTTCAGAGTGACAAATCCAATACCTGAAACTTTTGGAGGGAAAAGTTTCTTTGTCTCCGCTCAGTCACTCATTTGCATAGTTTCAATTAAAGTATCATAGGCTCATATTATGTACTTGGATGACCACATGGCATACACCATTACTTATAAAAGTAAAAGCGGATCATTTTGATAGTAGACACGAAAGAGACAGCATGACAGGAGAGGAAACTGGGTATAGGCAATTAAACATATAATCTTATCTTATGAAACATGTTCTGTTTCATGAAAACACAGAACAATAGGTCATGAGTGGTAATACAACAATAAAAATATAAAAGCATAGGGGGAATATATACAGGTGTGTTAGGCATGGGTCAGGTAGGGTTTTACTATTGTTTTATTGAAACTTCTCCTTGTTGTATTGAACTCTCCTTATGTGTGTGCGTGTGGGGGTCAGGATGAGCGTTTCCAGACGCTTTGTGTGTGTGTGTGTGCGTGTGTGGGTGTGTGTGTGTATGTGTGTGTGTGTGTGTGTCTTCAGTCAGAACTTTGGTCATCCCCCGGTCAAGGCATTGATTCGGTTTAGATTAGGGAATTCTTGTTGACTTTTAACGGCAGTAAAACTGCTAGGCACAGGGTGATTTTATATTAATAACTTATATTAATTATTAACTGGAGTCAGATTATCATTATACACAGAACTCAATGGATGAATCGAAATTTTAATGAATTAAACAAATTCTTCTACAAGTGCAAAGGAAAGATAGAATACGAGATCCCTTAACCCATGCTGCTGGATTCCGTCGTTGGGCCAGCGGGTGGTCCTTACAAATGTAAACAATCACATTTCATATCATAGTTGACCCCAAACGTGTGAAAAAAGTCAAAGAAAACTGCACCATTCAGCTGCACACATGCATTTGCCTGAAAAACCGTTTTCCCTTGCTCATAGAGCGGTGAGACTTGCGGAATCGCATTTTCAGCGCCAGAGAAGCACAATGCAGAGAGCACTCTGCACTGTGGCAGGAAACAAGTCTGTTCAATGAAAAATGAATGTTAAGTGAATTTTCATGGAATATCACCGTTTCCATGTTTCTTATTAATTTTGTGCATGCCTGTATAAGTGTGGCCTGAGGCTGTCCGTTAAGCAGAGGAGATAAAAGTTTATTGCTTCTTGGCCTTTTGGCTAAGATCAAGTGTTCTCTGGTCTGGTTTTGGGCTTTGACTGGGTTTGAGAAGGAGAATAGATGGAATGGGGTTTGTGTAGGATCGCTTCTCAGGCTTTTTAGCTAGGATCTATTGTGTTCACTGGTCTGGCTTTTTGGCCTTGGTCTGGGTTCACGTTACAATCCTTAGTCTGGCCTTGAGAAGGTTAATGGTTAGGTATGGATATGGGTAGGATTTGGACTGGAAAAAAAATCTGTTCTTATCAGTTTAATATCTGATACGTCCTCTATATTAAACAGATTTTTAGAGCTGGGAGCCGGAAAAGGGGCTTGCTACGTCCACTCCGCGGATCGGCCTGGTATTGCAGTACTTCCAGGCTTGGTGCACCATTTTCTGATGTAAAATGAAGGAGAATCAATTACTGAATTACTGATTTATTGACTTAATTACTTACTTACTTACTTACTTACTTACTTACCAATTTATGTCTGCATTCAACCTGCCCTGTTCCCTAGCCTATCTTCACCTCACCACTGTCAGTTGTTGCTTGTCAACCTTTCCCCACCCTTTCTCCACTCAACCAACCAAAGCCTTACCCTCATCGAGCATTGTGTTTCTCCGACAAGGGTTTCCTGGTGCTGCTCGCCTTTTTTTTCCTTATAGCTCTTGTTTCTCTTAAGTCATGCATAAATCTTTTGCCTTTTATTAAAGATTTCCGTGGAGAGGAACATCAATGAGTTTGATGCCTTTTGGCTAAGATCAAGTGTTCTCTGGTCTGGCTTTGGGCTGTGACTGTATTCACATTGCACTTCTTAGTCTGGCTTTGAGAAGGAGAGTATGACAAAAAGGATATATAAAAAAAAGTGACTGTATTCACATTGCACTTCTTAGTCTGGATTTGAGAAGGTGAGTGTGACGGAAAGGATATAAAAAAAGAAAGAAAAAAAAGGGGCTGGCCTTACTCTCATCGATCATGTTTCTCCGACGAGGGTTTCCTGGTGCTTGGCTTTTTTTCTTTATAGCTCTGGTTTCTCTTCAGTCATGCATAAATCTTTTGCCTTTTATTAAAGATTTCTGTGGCAAGGAACTTCAATGGGCTATTGCTTCTCTGCTTTTTGGCTAGGATCAAGTCTAGTATCTTAAGCCATGCAGCGGGAGAGCGACACTCGGCCGGGGGTAGGGGATGGGAAGGGAGATGGAGTTGGGATACTTTTTGGCTCCTTTGACTGGGCCTGCGGTTACAGTAGTGCCGGGGAGAGTGTTGTGCATGGATGGCTCTTTCAGGGGCTCAAAATTGAGAGCCATAGCCGTCTACACACCTTGTAGGGTTGGGCAGAGCCAAGGTTTTTTCCGCCTCTTGGAGCCCCAGGTGGATGGATGGGTGGAGTTGGGGGGAGGAGGGTCGGGATAAGTGGGTCTTTTTTTTATTTGTTTTGTTTTCTTTTACATTTTCTCTTTTTGTTTTCCCTCAGCCTCTTTTTGTCTGTTTACTGTTTATGTGTATTTTGGGTTTGTTTTTGTTTTTGTCTTTTTTTGTGTGTGTGTTTTGCAATAGTGTAAGTGTGATGTCTTTGTTTTTCCTTCATAGAATGTCTGTGGTTTTTTTGGTTCCAATTACTATTGTAAGGATGTATGAGTGTTGGTGGGGGGTAGGGAGCGATGGGGAGAAGGATTGTCCTATTTATTTTAGGGGACTGATTGGAAATGTGTTGAAGTTTTTTTTGTTTTTTGTTTTTTTTCTTGTGCAAACTGATTTTAATTAAAAATAAATAAATAAATAAAAAAGTGACTGTATTCACATTGCACTTCTTGGTCTGGCTTTGGGCTGTGACTGTATTCACATTGCACTTCTTAGTCTGGCTTTGAGAAGGCGAGTGTGACGGAAAGGATATAAAAAAAAGAAAGGAAAAAAAAGGGGCCGGCCTTACCCTCATCGAGCATTGTGTTTCCCCGACAAGGGTTTCTTTGTGCTGCTAGCCTTTTTTTCTTTATAGCTTTGGTTTCTCTTAAGTCACGCATAAATCTTTTGCCTTTTATTAAAGTTTTCTGTGGAGTGGAGCATCAATGAGCTTGATGTATTTTTATGAGCTTTGCTCTGGCAAGGCTGTGTATGCTTCAATGTTAAATGGGTAGCTTCTCTGGCAGACGAGCTAAACACCTTTTATGCTCACTTCGAGGCTGCAGCTCACAGTGCTAATGACATTAGCAGTGCTAACAGTGCTATAGGCAGCACACACGAGGAGCATGTCGGAGAGGACAACGTGAGAAAGGCATTCAGGAGAGTGAACACCAGGAAAGCAGCAGGACCAGATGGCATCACGGGTCGGGTCCTGAAGGCCTGTGCTGACCAGCTTGATCCTGTGTTCACTGAGATCTTCAACCTCTCCCTGGAACAGTCTACAATCCCGACATGCTTCAAACGGTCCACCATTGTTCCTGCCCCCAAGAAACCCCAGCCCGTCTGCCTGAAAAACTACCATCCAGTGGCCCTGACCTCAGTGGTTATGAAGTGCTTCGAAAGACTCATCAGAGACTTCATCACTTCTTCCTTACCTGACACCTTGGACCCGCTACAGTTCGTGTACCGTCCTAACCGATCTACTCAGGACGCCATCACACACCTCCATCACGCAGCCCTGAGCCATCTGGACAGCAGAAGGGGGAATTATGTCAAAATGCTGTTTGTCGACTACAGTTCAGCATTTAACACCATAATTCCCTCCATACTCACCACTAAGTTGGAGATCCTGGGCCTTAGCCCATCCCTGTGTCGGTGGATCTCCAACTTCCTGCGAGCCAGACCTCAGGCAGTACGGGTGGGCAACCATGTCTCACCCTCACTCACCCTCAGCACTGGAGCCCCCCAGGGTTGTGTTCTGAGCCCCCTGCTGTACTCTCTGTACACCTTTGACTGTGTGGCCACTTCCAGCTCCACCGACATCGTGAAGTTTGCGGACGATACTGTAGTGGTGGGCCTGATCTCCGACGAGACGGCCTACCTAGAGGAGATTAAAAACCTGGAGACATGGTGCCAGGTCAACAATCTCCTCCTGAACGTCAACAAGACTAAGGAGCTGATAGTGGACTTTAGCACAAAGCAGGAGAGGAATTACCAGCCCCTCACTATCAACGGGACCCCAGTGGAGAGAGTGGACAGTTTCCGATACCTAGGTGTTTACATCACGCAGGACCTGACATGGTCCTGTCACATTAACACGCTGGTGAAGAAAGCCCGGCAGCGTCTTTATCATCTCAGGTGCCTGAAGGACTTTAAACTGCCCTCAAAGGTGCTAAAGACATTCTACACCTGCACCACTGAGAGCATCCTGACGGGAAGTATCACAGCCTGGTTTGGGAACAGCACCAAACAGGACAGGCAAGCTCTCCAGAGGGTGGTGCGATCAGCCGAGCGTACCATCCGCACCGAGCTTCCTGACCTGGACACTATATACAGCAAGCGGTGCTGGACCAAAGCCAGGAAGATAATGAAGCACCTCAGCCATCCCAACAATGGACTCTTCTCTCTGTTGAGGTCAGGGAAACATTTCCATTCCTGGAAGGCGAACACAGAGAGAAGGAGGAGGAGCTTCTTCTCGCAGGCCATTCAGGCCCTCAACCAGTACACCTAGAATCTGGACTTTCTGGACTTACCCCCACATGACATAACAAATAATATCTCGTACGTCCTCTATATTAAACAGATTGTTAGAGCTGGGAGCCGGAAAAGGGGCTTGCTACGTCCGCTCCGCAGATCGGCCTGGTATTGCAGTACTTCCAGGCTTGGTGCACCATTTTCTGATGTAAAATGAAGGAGAATCAATTACTGAATTACTGATTTATTGACTTACTTACTTACTTACTTACTTACTTACCAAATTATGTCTGCATTCAACCTGCCCTGTTCCATAGCCTATCTTCACCTCTTTCTGCTCACCACTGTCAGTTGTTGCTCGTCAACCAACCCAAGGGGCCAGCCTTACCCTCATCGATCATCGTGTTTCTCCGACAAGGGTTTCCTGGTGCTGCTCGCCTTTTTTTCTTTATAAATCTGGTTTCTCTTAAATCACGCATAAATCTTTCGCCTTTTATTAAATATTTCTGTGGAGAGGAACATCAATGAGTTTGATGTATTTTTATGAGTTTTGTTCTGGCAACACTGTGTATGCTTCAATGTTAAATGGATTGTTTCCAGGAGTTGGGTCTTATTTGCTTATGTGACTTTTATTAAAGATGTCAGTGGAGAGAAACATCAATGAGCTTGATCTATTTTTATGCTTCAATGCTAAATGGGTAGTTTCCAGGAGTTGGGTCTTATTTGCTTAAGTGACTTTATGCATGCCTGTATAGGTGTGGCCTGAGGCTGTACGTTAAGCAGAGGAGATAAAAGTTTATTGCTTCTTGGCCTTTTGGCTAAGATCAAGTGTTCTCTGGTCTTTTTTGGGGCTTTGACTTGGTTTGAGAAGGAGAACAGATGGAATGGGGTTTGTATTGGATCGCTTCTCAGTCTTTTTAGCTATTGTGTTCACTGGTCTGGATTTTTGGCCTTGGTCTGGGTTCACGTTTACAATCCTTAGTCTGGCCTTGAGAAGACTAAAAATACCAAAATTCATATTTTTATCACTTTCCTATGTATCTCATGAATTTTGGTATTTTAAAGTAAACAATCACTTTTCATATCATAGTCGACCCCAAATGTGTAAAAAGTCAAAGAAATCTGTCCCATTCAGCTGCACACATGCGTTTGTCTGAAAAACCGCTTTCCCTTGCTCCTAGAGCGCTGAGACTTGCGGAATCGCATTTTCAGCGCCAGAGAAGCACAATGCAGAGAGCACATTGCACCGAGGCAGGAAACGAGCCAGTTCGATGAAAAATTATGAAAGTTGACTTTGTTAAGTGAATTTTCATGGAATATCACTGTTTCCATGTTTCTTATGAATTTTGGCACTTTGATGAAAAAAATCATATTTCATATCAAAATTCATATTTTTGATGACTTTCCTTTGTTTCTTATGAATTTTGGCATTTTAAAGTGAACAATCACTTTTCATATCAAAGTCGACCACAAACGTGAAAAAAGTCAACTAAAACTGCATCATTCAGCTGCACACATTCGTTTGTCTGAAAAACTGCTTTCCCTTGCTCGTAGAGCGCTGAGACTTGCGGAATCGCATTTTCAGCCCCAGAGAAGCACAATGCAGAGAGCACACTGTGCTGAGGCAGGAAACGAGCCAGTTCGATGAAAAATGATGAAAGTTGACTTTGTTAAGTGAATTTTCATAGAATATCACTGTTTCCATGTTTCTCATGAATTTTTGCACTTTGATGAAAAAAATCATATTTCATGTCAAAATTCATATTTTTTATGACTTTCCTATGTTTCTTATGAATTTTGGCATTTTAATGTAAACAATCACATTTCATATCATAGTTGACCCCAAACGTGAAAAAAGTCACAGAAAGCTGCCCTAGTCAGCTGCACACATGCATTTACTTTTACTACAGCTTTTAAAAAATAATGCAGTATCCCGCATTCAACAAGCATTGATCCATGGCGCAGAGACACCTGAAAATCGGGCACTAGTGGAATGGGCCTCTAAAATAGATTCCAGACTGAAGTAGAATAAAACTTGTTCTGTAGCCACAACATAATGGTTGGCAGAAGGAAATGGAGCCTTACCCACCATTCATGAGATAGTGAAACAACTTGAGATGAGGAAAAAAGTTCCCCGTGTTTACCAGTGCCTAAACCTAATGGTAAATGGCGTTTGTGTATTGATTATCAGTGTCTTAATCGCGTGTTGCCCAAGGCTACACCGAAAGTGACAGATCCTTCTACCATTTTAGCCCAAGTTTCCACTAATCCTTCTTGGTTTTCTGTACTTGACATCAAAAATGCATTTTGATCCTTTAAAGTAATCAAGAAGACCTATGGAAGTTGGCCTTCACAGTAAATCAAAGAGATGACAAATATATAGTCCCTGAAACACTCCAGAAACCAATAATCTAATTATATCATGATTATTCGCATGTATCCGCTACAAAAAACAATGCAGCTAATACAGAGACAATTCTCGTGGCAAGGGATGGCATCTAAAATTGAAAGATAGCGTAGTACATGCATTGTGTGTGCCACAGTAAACCAGTAATTCAGCACCAAAACAAGTGGATTGATGCATTGCCCACAGTTCTGACTGTATTGCAAGCAACCCCATCTAAAGCTACAGGTGTTAGCCCATAAGAGCTTATGACTGGAAGGGTAATGAAACTGCCCATTGATCCAGAAATTTCTCCATCCGACTTGGGGCCTCTGATGCTTGCAACACAGCAGACTTTGCTGAAACAGCTTCAAGAAAGGCTGAAAGTGTTGCAGGCTCAGGCTGTGCTGAGACAGCAACAGTCTGACCTGACTAATGATGCTCATTTCAATCCATCAAACAAAATTTTCAGAAGGAGACATGATAATGATACGTGTCTTTGTAAAGCAAAGCGCGTTCTCTCCTTGGTGGCACGGGCCCTATGAGATTAAAGCTATCTGTAATAGCTGTGTGGCCGTGTCTATACTACAGCCAAGAACTAACTAATGTTTCTCTGTGCTCTTTCTCAGGCTGATCACAGCAATCCCATGGAGACCAGACGAAAGGAAGGTGTCCGGGCACACTTGCATCAAACTACGCCAAAGGGTATCTCTTACATACACCCTGAAATATAACTATTTTTTATCACTGTTCCAATGTTTCTTATGAATTTTTGCATTTTAATGTAACCAATCATATTTTATATAAAAGTTCATACTTTTCATCACTGTTTCCATGTTTCTTATGAATTTTTGCTTTTTAATGTAAACAATCACATTTCATATCATAGTTCACATACTCTGCCATTGGCAGAAGGTTTGCTGTGTCTCCCAGCACAGTCTCAAGAGCATGGAGGAGATTCCAGGAAACAGGCAGTTACTCTAGGAGAGCTGGATATGGCTGTAGAAGGTTCTTAACCCTTCAGAAGGACTGGTGTATCTGCTTCTTTGTGCAAGGAGGAACAGGACAAGCACTGCCGGAGCCCTCCAAAATGACCTCCAACAGGCGTGGTGTGAATGTCTCTGAGCAAACAATCAGATACAGAAAAAAAAAAAAAAAAAAAAAGAAAAAAATATATATATATATATATATATATATATATATATATATATATATATATATAAAATTCAAATTTTATTGGTCACATACAAAATCATACACAGTACGACATCTTACATAAAAAAGAAATAGTAAAACAGAAAAATTTAAAGTGTGGACATGAAAAACAGGGGATATAGTTAAAATATATAGGGAAAAGTAGGGAAATTAAATGGTGGAATTCACAAACGAAAATAACTTAAAAGTCAAGTGTCAGATATGCATATGCAAATATATGTCTATGTATGTATATATAAATATATATATATATATATATATATATATATATATATATATATATATATATATATATATATTATATACATATATATTTATATATACATACATAGACATATATTTGCATATGCATATCTGACACTTGACTTTTAAGTTATTTTCGTAAAGTTATATATACATATATATATATATAGTATCAATATAGCAGTAAATATTATAAATAATGAAAAATAAAAAATAATACTAAAATAGTAATATAATATATAATGTATACAAATATAAAAACTGCTATATAAACTAAATATAAAAAAAACAAATATAAAAACAAAAATATAATAAACTAATATAATACAGTATATATATAGTATATGTGAAAAATAGAACAATATAAATAAATATATATGTGTAGACTCTATAATATATAGAAGGTACAGTATATGCATATATGTAGATAAAAAGGTCAACTCTGAAATGGTGTAGCAAATGAATACAGTATGTATTCAGTGTGCATATGTAAGATAAATATATAAATATATTTGTAGATGTATATATAAGGCAAATATAAATGTCCAATTGAACAGGGAGTAAAGTGTCAGTGCAGTGTGCACACAAAGATGTACAGAAAAGATGTACAGTAAGAGTGTTATTGTGTGTACAGAGTAGTGCAGAGTATAAAGTAGTGCAATTATTGCATGTGCAACAATCAGCTGAGGTAGAATGTTATGCAAAGTTGGATGAAGTACACAACTTCCTTACTTGAGTGAAAGTACAAATACTACTGGTGAAACATTACTCCATTACAAGTAAAAGTTGTAAAGACAGATTTTTACTTAAGTAAAAGTACAGAAGTACTTGTTTTTAAAAGTACTTAAGTATCAAAAGTATGTCAACACATTGTTTTATTATTGTTGCACTGTTGTATGCAATACTTTCTGTGGAATTAAAACCTTTTAGAATGTTACAAAACATATAGAAATTAAACAACTGAATTGACAAAAAAGACAGGTATAATCATTTATTTTTAATTTAACGCTCCTACCACCCCCAACAAAAAAGTACCAGTACATCTCAAGAATTAGAATATCATGAAAAAGGTCAATATTTTTTGTCACTCAGTTCAGAAAGTGAACCCATATATTATATAGATTCCTCACACATAGTGAAATATTTCAAGCCTTTATTTCTTGAAATTGTGATGATTATGGCTTACAGATAAGGAAAACCCAAAATTCTGTGTCTCAGAAAATTAGAATATTACATAAGATTTAATATTTCAAAGAGAAATGTCAGACTTCTGAAAAGTATGTTCGTTTCTACGCACTCAATACTTGGTTGGGCCTCCTTTTGCATCATTGCGGCATGGCATGGAGGCAATCAGCCTGTGGCACTGCTCAGGTGTAATGGAAGCCCAGGTTGCTTTGATAGCGGCCTTCAGGTCATCTGCATTGTTGGGTCTGGTGTCTCTCATCTTCCTCTTCACAATACCCCATAGACTCTCTATGGGGTTCAGGTCAGGCGAATTTGCTGGCCAATCAAGCACAGTAACACCATGGTCATTGAACCAGCTTATGGTACTTTTAGCAGTGTGGGCAGGTGCCAAGTCCTGCTGGAAAATGAACTCAGCATCTCCATAAAGCTTCTCAGCAGAAGGAAGCATGAAGTGCTCTAAGATTTCCTGGTAGATGGCTGCGTTGACTGTGGACTTCAGAAAACACAGTGGACCAACACCAGCAGATAACATGGCAGCCCAAATCATCACTGACTGTGGACACTTCACACTGGACTTCAAGCAACATGGATTCTGTGCTTCTCCACTCTTACTCCAGACTCTGGGACCTTGATTTCCAAATGAAATGCAAAACTTACTTTCATCTGAAAAGAGGACTTTGGACCACTGAGCAACAGTCCAGTTCTTTTTCTCCACAGCCCAGGTAAGATGCTTCTGACGTTGTCTCTGGTTCAGGAGTGGCTTGACACGAGGAATGCGACATTTGTAGGCCATGTCTAGGATTCGTCTTAAGCTCCCCCAAATTCTTGAATGGATTTTGCCTGACAATCCTCTCAAGGCTGCGGTTATCCCTTTTGCTGGTGCACCTTCTCCTACCACACTTTTTCCTTCCACTCAACTTTCTATGAATATGCTTGGATACAGCACTCTGTGAACAACCAGCTTCTTTAGCAATTACCTTTTGTGGCTTACCCTCCTTGTGGAGGGTGTCATTGACTGTCTTCCGGATAACTGTCAAGTCAGCAGTCTTCCCCATGATTGTGTAGCCTACTGACCCAGACTGAGAGACCATTTAAAAGCTCAGGAAACCTTTGCAGGTGTTTTGAGGTAATTAGCTGATTAGGGTGCAACACCATGACTTTCCAATATTGAACTTCTAATTCTCTGAGACACAGAATTTTGGGTTTTCCTTATCTGTAAGCCATAATCATCACAATTTCAAGAAATAAATGCTTGAAATATTTCACTCTATGTGTAATGAATCTATATAATATATGGGTTTCACTTTCTGAACTGAGTGACAAAAAATATTGACCTTTTTCATTATATTCTAAATTTTGAGATGTACCTGTACACATCTATGTGTATCCACTCATGCACATTTCAATCAAATGGTCTGTAAATGAAGACTGGTCAGAAAACAACTGTAGCTGTACAACCACCCAACAGCAACACTGCTTTAACAAAGAGTTATATATATTTCCACAATTCATTTACACCGTTTTCATATGCATTTACACCATTGTCCAGGATCCTTCCTCCTGTGTGCAATGCGTTGTGGGCAATATTATCCATTAGAGTGTGCATTGTTCTGCACTTTGAATTTCTACCGGAAGTAGACCATCCAGGAATTTCTGGAATACTCTTTTCAGTATACTACGACTTGGGGCATACTAATTCTATTTTTGAATACCATTTAGGACACATCGTATGAGAATTTGGACACAGCATACGTTTTTGTGTGTTAACTAACATCATTACCAATGCGTTGGTGGTGTATAACATACAAAGCATATATTCGTCCATTTTGTCAGCAATTGAGTTAAAAAAATTATGGAAAACCACTGAACTTTACAACACGTGACGCTACAAGAGTGAAAAAAAAATCATCCTATGATAAATGTAACTACTTTCTACTCAATGACATTGACAGAAATGTAGTGGAGTAAAAAGTAGAGTATTTGTCTTTCAAATGTAGTGAAGTTAAAGTAAAAAGTATCCAGAAAAAATAATACTCAAGTAAAGTACAGATACTCAAAAAGTGTACTTAAGTACAGTACTCAAGTAAATGTACTTCTTTACTGTCCACCTCTGGATATTAAACTGATTAGAAAAGATTTTTTTGATCCAATCCAAATCCTACCCATATCCATACCTAACCATTCACCTTCTCAAGGCCAGACTAAGGATTGTAACGTGAACCCAGACCAAGGCCAAAAAACCAGACCAGTGAACACAATAGATCCTAGCTAAAAAGCCTGAGAAGCGATCCAACACAAACCCCATTCCATCTATTCTCCTGCTCAAACCCAGTCAAAGCCCAAAACCAGAACAGAGAACACTTGATCTTAGCCAAAGGGCCAAGAAGCAATAAACTTTTATCTCCTCTGCTTAACAGACAGCCTCAGGCCACACCTGTACAGGCATGCATAAAGTCACATAAGCAAATAAGACCCAAATCCTGGAAACTACCCATTTAATATTGAAGCATACACAGCTTTGCCAGAGCAAAGCTCATAAAAATACATCAAACCCATTGATGTTCCTCTCCACAGAACTCTTTAGTAAAAGGCAACAGACTTATGCACAACTCAAGAGAATCCAGAGCTATAAAGAAAAAAAGGTGAGCAGCACCAGGAAACCCTTGTCGGGGAAACACCATGATCGATGAGGGTAAGGCCGGCCCCCTTTTTTTTCTTTTCTTTTCGTTTTTTTATATCCTTTCATTCACACTCGCCATCTCAAAGCCAGACTAAGAAGTGCAATGTGAATACAGTCGCAGCCCAAAGCCAGAGCAGAGAACACTTGATGTTAGCCAAAAGGCCAAGAAGTAATAAAATAAAACTGAAGCATAAAAATACATCAAGCTCATTGATGTTCCTCTCCACGGAACTCTTTAATAAAAGTCACAAAAGCAAATGAGACCCAACTCCTGGAAACTACCCATTTAACATTGAAGCATACACAACTTTGCCAGTGCAAAGCTCATAAAAATACATCAAACTCATTGATGTTGCACTCCACAGAACTCTTTAGTAAAAATCAAAAGATTTATGAATGAAGAGAAACCAGAGCTATAAAGAAAAAAAAAAAAGGCAAGCAGCAGCAGGAAACCCTTGTCGGAGAAACACAATGATCGATGAGAGTAAGGCCGGCCCCTTGGGTTGGTTGACGAGCAACAACTGACAGTTGTGAGCAGAAAGAGGTGAAGATAGGCTAGAGAACAGGGCAGGTTGAATGCAGACATAATTTGGTAAGTAAGTAAGTAAGTAAGTCAATAAATCAGTAATTCAGTAATTGATTCTCCTTCATTTTACATCAGAAAATGGTGCACCAAGCCTGGAAGTACTGCAATACCAGGCCGATCCGCGGAGCAGACGTAGCAAGCCCCTTTTCCGGCTCCCGGCTCTAAAAATCTATTTAATATAGAGGACGTATGAGATATTAAACTGATTAGAACGGATTTTTCTGATCCAATCCAAATCCTACCCATATCCATACCTAACCATTCACCTTCTCAAGGCCAAATTAAGGATTGTAATGTGAACCCAGACCAAGGCCAAAAAGCCAGACCAGTGAACACAATAGATCCTAGCTAAAAAGCCTGAGAAGCGATCCAACACAAACCCCATTCCATCTATTCTCCTTCTCAAACCCAGTCAAGCCCAAAACCAGGCCGGCCCCTTTTTTTTTTCTTTTTTTTTATATCCTTTCCGTCACACTTGCCATCTCAAAGCCAGACTAAGAAGTGCAATGTGAATACAGTTGCAGCCCAAAGTCAGAGCAGAGAACACTTGATCTTAGCCAAAAGGCCAAGAAGCAATAAACTTCTATCTCCTCTGCTTAACGGAAAGCCTCAGGCCACACTTATACAGGCATGCATAAAGTCACATAATCAGATAACACCCAACTCCTGGAAACTACCCATTTAACATTGAAGCATAAAAATACATCAAGCTTATTGATGTTCCTCTCCACAGAATTCTTTAACAAGAGGCGAAAGATTTATGCGTGACTTAAGAAATACCAGAGCTATATAGAAAAAAAGGCGAGCAGCACCAGGAAACCTTTGTCGGAGATACACCATGATCGATGAGGGTAAGTCCGGACCCCATTTTTCTTTCACTTTTATTTATATCCTTTCCGTCACTGTCGCCTTCTCAAAGCCAGACTAAGAATTGCTATGTGAATACAGTCACAGCCCAAAGCCAAACCAGAGAACACTTGACGTAACGGACAACCTGAGGCTACACCTATACAGTGAAAATGCAACAAGAAACAAGGAAACAGTTATATTCTAAGAAAATTCACTTAACAAAGTCAACATTCATCATTTTTCATCGAACTGGCTCGTTTCCTGCCTCAGCGCGGTGTGCTCTCTGCATTGTGCTTCTCTGGCGCTGAAAATGCGATTCCGCAAGTCTCAGCGCTCTACGAGCAAGGGAAAGCGGTTTTTCAGACAAACGCATGTGTGCAGCCGAATGGGGCAGTTTTCTTTGACTTTTTTCACATGTTTGGGGTCGACTATGATATGAAAAGTGCTTGTTAACTTCAAAATACAAAAATTCATAAGAAACAAAGGAAAGTCATAAAAAATATGAATTTTCATATGAAATATGATTTTTTTCATCAAAGTTCAAAAATTCATAAGAAACATGGAAAAAGTGATTATCCATGAAAATTCACTTAACAAAGTCAACTTTCATCATTTTTCATCGAACTGGCTCGTTTCCTGCCTCAGCGCGGTGTGCTCTCTGCATTGTGCTTCTCTGGCGCTGAAAATGCGATTCCGCAAGTCTCAGCTCTCTACGAGCAAGGGAAAGCGGTTTTTCAGGCAATCGCTTGTTTGCAGCTGAATGGGGCAGTTTTCTTTGACTTTTTTCACATGTTTGGGGTCGACTATGATATGAAAAGTGCTTGTTCACTTTAAAATGAAAAAATTCATATTAAACAAAGGAAAGTCATAAAAAATATGGATTTTCATATGAAATATGATTTTTTTCATCAAAGTTCAAAAATTCATAAGAAACATGGAAAAAGTTATATTCCATGAAAATTCACTTAACAAAGTCAACTTTCATCATTTTTCATCGAACTGGCTCGTTTCCTGCCTCAGCGCGGGGTGCTCTCTGCATTGTGCTTCTCTGGCGCTGAAAATGCGATTCCGCAAGTCTCAGCTCTCTACGAGCAAGGGAAAGCGGTTTTTCAGACAAACGCATGTGTGCAGCCGAATGGGGCAGTTTTCTTTGACTTTTTTCACATGTTTGGGGTCGACTATGATATGAAAAGTGCTTGTTCACTTTAAAATGAAAAAATTCATAAGAAACAAAGGAAAGTCATAAAAAATATGGATTTTCATATGAAATATGATTTTTTTCATCAAAGTTCAAAAATTCATAAGAAACATGGAAAAAGTTATATTCCATGAAAATTCACTTAACAAAGTCAACTTTCATCATTTTTCATCGAACTGGCTCGTTTCCTGCCTCAGCGCGGGGTGCTCTCTGCATTGTGCTTCTCTGGCGCTGAAAATGCGATTCCGCAAGTCTCAGCGCTCTACGAGCAAGGGAAAGCGGTTTTTCAGACAAACGCATGTGTGCAGCCGAATGGGGCAGTTTTCTTTGACTTTTTTCACATGTTTGGGGTCGACTATGATATGAAAAGTGCTTGTTAACTTCAAAATGCAAAAATTCATAAAAAACAAAGGAAAGTCATAAAAAATATGGATTTTCATATGAAATATGATTTTTTTCATCAAAGTTCAAAAATTAATAAGAAACATGGAAAAAGTTATATTCCATGAAAATTCACTTAACAAAGTCAACTTTCATCATTTTTCATCGAACTGGCTCGTTTCCTGCCTCAGCGCGGGGTGCTCTCTGCATTGTGCTTGTCTGGCGCTGAAAATGCGATTCCGCAAGTCTCAGCTCTCTACGAGCAAGGGAAAGCGGTTTTTCAAACAAACGAATGTGTACAGCTGAATGGTGCAATTTTCTTTGACTTTTTTCACATGTTAGGGGTCGACTATGATATGAAAAGTGCTTGTTCACTTTAAAATGCAAAAATTCATATTAAACACAGGAAAGTCATAAAAAATATGAATTTTCATATGAAATATGATTTTTTTCATCAAAGTTCAAAAATTCATAAGAAACATGGAAAAAGTTATATTCCATGAAAATTCACTTAACAAAGTCAACTTTCATCATTTTTCATCGAACTGGCTCGTTTCCTGCCTCAGCGCGGGGTGCTCTCTGCATTGTGCTTCTCTGGCGCTGAAAATGCGATTCCGCAAGTCTCAGCTCTCCACGAGCAAGGGAAAGCGGTTTTTCAGGCAATCGCTTGTTTGCAGCTGAAAGGGGCAGTTTTCTTTGACTTTTTTCACATGTTTGGGGTCGACTATGATATGAAATGTGATTGTTCACTTTAAAATGCGAAAATTCATATTAAACACAGGAAAGTCTTCAAAAATATGAATTTTCATATGAAATATGATTTTTTTCATCAAAGTTCAAAAATTCATAAGAAACATGGAAAAAGTTATATTCCATGAAAATTCACTTAACAAAGTCAACTTTCATCATTTTTCATCGAACTGGCTCGTTTCCTGCCTCAGCGCGGGGTGCTCTCTGCATTGTGCTTCTCTGGCGCTGAAAATGCGATTCCGCAAGTCTCAGCGCTCTACGAGCAAGGGAAAGCGGTTTTTCAGACAAACGAATGTGTGCAGCTGAATGGGGCTATTTTCTTTGACTTTTTTCACATGTTAGGGGTCGACTATGATATGAAAAGTGATTGTTCACTTTAAAATGCGAAAATTCATATTAAACACAGGAAAGTCATAAAAAATATGAATTTTCATATGAAATATGATTTTTTTCATCAAAGTTCAAAAATTCATAAGAAACATGGAAAAAGTGATTATCCATGAAAATTCACTTAACAAAGTCAACTTTCATCATTTTTCATCGAACTGGCTCGTTTCCTGCCTCAGCGCGGGGTGCTCTCTGCATTGTGCTTCTCTGTCGCTGAAAATGCGATTCCGCAAGTCTCAGCTCTCCACGAGCAAGGGAAAGCGGTTTTTCAGACAAACGCATGTGTGCAGCCGAATGGGGCAGTTTTCTTTGACTTTTTTTACATGTTTGGGGTCGACTATGATATGAAAAGTGCTTGTTAACTTCAAAATACAAAAATTCATAAGAAACAACGGAATGTCTTCAAAAATATGAATTTTCATATGAAATATGATTTTTTTCATCAAAGTTCAAAAATTCATAAGAAACATGGAAAAAGTGATTATCCATGAAAATAAACTTAACAAAGTCAACTTTCATCATTTTTCATCGAACTGGCTCGTTTCCTGCCTCAGCGCGGGGTGCTCTCTGCATTGTGCTTCTCTGGCGCTGAAAATGCGATTCCGCAAGTCTCAGCTCTCCACGAGCAAGGGAAAGCGGTTTTTCAGGCAATCGCTTGTTTGCAGCTGAATGGGGCAGTTTTCTTTGACTTTTTTCACATGTTTGGTGTCGACTATGATATGAAATGTGATTGTTCACTTTAAAATGCGAAAATTCATATTAAACACAGGAAAGTCTTCAAAAATATGAATTTTCATATGAAATATGATTTTTTTCATCAAAGTTCAAAAATTCATAAGAATCATGGAAAAAGTTATATTCCATGAAAATTCACTTAACAAAGTCAACTTTCATCATTTGTCATCGAACTGGCTCGTTTCCTGCCTCAGCGCGGGGTGCTCTCTGCATTGTGCTTCTCTGGCGCTGAAAATGCGATTCCGCAAGTCTCAGCTCTCCACGAGCAAGGGAAAGCGGTTTTTCAGGCAATCGCTTGTTTGCAGCTGAAAGGGGCAGTTTTCTTTGACTTTTTTCACATGTTTGGGGTCGACTATGATATGAAATGTGATTGTTCACTTTAAAATGCGAAAATTCATATTAAACACAGGAAAGTCTTCAAAAATATGAATTTTCATATGAAATATGATTTTTTTCATCAAAGTTCAAAAATTCATAAGAAACATGGAAAAAGTTATATTCCATGAAAATTCACTTAACAAAGTCAACTTTCATCATTTTTCATCGAACTGGCTCGTTTCCTGCCTCAGCGCGAGGTGCTCTCTGCATTGTGCTTGTCTGGCGCTGAAAATGCGATTCCGCAAGTCTCAGCGCTCTACGAGCAAGGGAAAGCGGTTTTTCAGACAAACTAATGTGTGCAGCTGAATGGGGCAATTTTCTTTGACTTTTTTCACATGTTAGGGGTCGACTATGATATGAAAAGTGATTGTTCACTTTAAAATGCGAAAATTCATATTAAACACAGGAAAGTCTTCAAAAATATGAATTTTCATATGAAATATGATTTTTTTCATCAAAGTTCAAAAATTCATAAGAAACATGGAAAAAGTTATATTCCATGAAAATTCACTTAACAAAGTCAACTTTCATCATTTTTCATCGAACTGGCTCGTTTCCTGCCTCAGCGCGGGGTGCTCTCTGCATTGTGCTTCTCTGGCGCTGAAAATGCGATTCCGCAAGTCTCAGCGCTCTACGAGCAAGGGAAAGCGGTTTTTCAGACAAACGAATGTGTGCAGCTGAATGGGGCTATTTTCTTTGACTTTTTTCACATGTTAGGGGTCGACTATGATATGAAAAGTGATTGTTCACTTTAAAATGCGAAAATTCATATTAAACACAGGAAAGTCATAAAAAATATGAATTTTCATATGAAATATGATTTTTTTCATCAAAGTTCAAAAATTCATAAGAAACATGGAAAAAGTGATTATCCATGAAAATTCACTTAACAAAGTCAACTTTCATCATTTTTCATCGAACTGGCTCGTTTCCTGCCTCAGCGCGGGGTGCTCTCTGCATTGTGCTTCTCTGTCGCTGAAAATGCGATTCCGCAAGTCTCAGCGCTCTACGAGCAAGGGAAAGCGGTTTTTCAGACAAACGCATGTGTGCAGCCGAATGGGGCAGTTTTCTTTGACTTTTTTTACATGTTTGGGGTCGACTATGATATGAAAAGTGCTTGTTAACTTCAAAATACAAAAATTCATAAGAAACAACGGAATGTCTTCAAAAATATGAATTTTCATATGAAATATGATTTTTTTCATCAAAGTTCAAAAATTCATAAGAAACATGGAAAAAGTGATTATCCATGAAAATAAACTTAACAAAGTCAACTTTCATCATTTTTCATCGAACTGGCTCGTTTCCTGCCTCAGCGCGGGGTGCTCTCTGCATTGTGCTTCTCTGGCGCTGAAAATGCGATTCCGCAAGTCTCAGCTCTCCACGAGCAAGGGAAAGCGGTTTTTCAGGCAATCGCTTGTTTGCAGCTGAATGGGGCAGTTTTCTTTGACTTTTTTCACATGTTTGGTGTCGACTATGATATGAAATGTGATTGTTCACTTTAAAATGCGAAAATTCATATTAAACACAGGAAAGTCTTCAAAAATATGAATTTTCATATGAAATATGATTTTTTTCATCAAAGTTCAAAAATTCATAAGAATCATGGAAAAAGTTATATTCCATGAAAATTCACTTAACAAAGTCAACTTTCATCATTTTTCATCGAACTGGCTCGTTTCCTGGCTCAGCGCGGGGTGCTCTCTGCATTGTGCTTCTCTGGCGCTGAAAATGCGATTCCGCAAGTCTCAGCTCTCTACGAGCAAGGGAAAGCGGTTTTTCAGGCAATCGCTTGTTTGCAGCTGAATGGGGCAGTTTTCTTTGACTTTTTTCACGTTTGGGGTCGACTATGATATGAAATGTGAGTGTTCACTTTAAAATGCGAAAATTCATATTAAACACAGGAAAGTCATAAAAAATATGAATTTTCATATGAAATATGATTTTTTTCATCATAGTCCAATAATTCATAAGAAACATGGAAAAAGTTATATTCCATGAAAATTCACTTAACAAAGTCAACTTTCATCATTTTTCATCGAACTGGCTCGTTTCCTGCCTCAGCGCGGGGTGCTCTCTGCATTGTGCTTCTCTGGCGCTGAAAATGCGATTCCGCAAGTCTCAGCGATCTACGAGCAAGGGAAAGCGGTTTTTCAGACAAACGCATGTGTGCGGCCGAATGGGACAGTTTTCTTTGACTTTTTTCACATGTTTGGGGTCGACTATGATATGAAAAGTGCTTGTTCACTTTAAAATGAAAAAATTCATAAGAAACAAAGGAAAGTCATAAAAAATATGGATTTTCATATGAAATATGATTTTTTTCATCAAAGTTCAAAAATTCATAAGAAACATGGAAAAAGTGATTATCCATGAAAATTCACTTAACAAAATCAACTTTCATCATTTTTCATCGAACTGGCTCGTTTCCTGCCTCAGCGCGGTGTGCTCTCTGCAGTGTGCTTCTCTGGCGCTGAAAATGCGATTCCGCAAGTCTCAGCGCTCTACGAGCAAGGGAAAGCGGTTTTTCAGACAAACGCATGTGTGCAGCCAAATTGGGCAGTTTTCTTTGACTTTTTCACATGTTTGGGGTCGACTATGATATGAAAAGTGATTGTTCACTTTAAAATGAAAAATTCATAAGAAACAAAGGAAAGTCATAAAAATATGGATTTTCATATGAAATATGATTTTTTCATCAAAGTTCAAAAATTCATAAGAAACATGGATAAAGTTATATTCCATGAAAATTCACTTAACAAAGTCAACTTTCATCATTTTTCATCGAACTGGCTCGTTTCCTGCCTCAGCGCGGGGTGCTCTCTGCATTGTGCTTCTCTGGCGCTGAAAATGCGATTCCAAGAAGTCTCAGCGCTCTACGAGCAAGGGAAAGCGGTTTTTCAAAGAAACGAATGTGTACAGCTGAATGGTGCAATTTTCTTTGACTTTTACATGTTAGGGGTCGACAATGATATGAAAAGTGCTTGTTCACTTTAAAATGCAAAAATTCATATTAAACACAGGAAAGTCATAAAAAATATGAATTTTCATATGAAATATGATTTTTTTCATCAAAGTTCAAAAATTCATAAGAAACATGGAAAAAGTGATTATCCATGAAAATTCACTTAACAAAGTCAACTTTCATCATTTTTCATCGAACTGGCTCGTTTCCTGCCTCAGCGCGGTGTGCTCTCTGCAGTGTGCTTCTCTGGCGCTGAAAATGCGATTCCGCAAGTCTCAGCGCTCTACGAGCAAGGGAAAGCGGTTTTTCAGACAAACGCATGTGTGCAGCCAAATGGGGCAGTTTTCTTTGACGTTTTTCACATGTTTGGGGTCGACTATGATATGAAAAGTGCTTGTTAACTTCAAAATGCAAAAATTCATAAGAAACAAAGGAAAGTCTTCACAAATATGAATTTTCATATGAAATATGATTTTTTTCATCAAAGTTCAAAAATTCATAAGAAACATGGAAAAAGTTATATTCCATGAAAATTCACTTAACAAAGTCAACTTTAATCATTTTTCATCGAACTGGCTCGTTTCCTGCCTCAGCGCGGGGTGCTCTCTGCATTGTGCTTCTCTGGCGCTGAAAATGCGATTCCGCAAGTCTCAGCGCTCTACGAGCAAGGGAAAGCGGTTTTTCAGACAAACGCATGTGTGCAGCCAAATGGGGCAGTGTTCTTTGACGTTTTTCACATGTTTGGGGTCGACTATGATATGAAAAGTGCTTGTTAACTTCAAAATGCAAAAATTCATAAGAAACAAAGGAAAGTCTTCACAAATATGAATTTTCATATGAAATATAATTTTTTTTCATCAAAGTTCAAAAATTCATAAGAAACATGGAAAAAGTTATATTCCATGAAAATTCACTTAACAAAGTCAACTTTCATCATTTTTCATCGAACTGGCTCGTTTCCTGCCTCAGCGCGGTGTGCTCTCTGCATTGTGCTTCTCTGGCGCTGAAAATGCGATTCCGCAAGCCTCAGCGCTCTACGAGCAAGGGAAAGCGGTTTTTCAGACAAACGCATGTGTGCAGCCGAATGGGGCAGTTTTCTTTGACTTTTTTCACATGTTTGGGGTCGACTATGATATGAAAAGTGCTTGTTCACTTTAAAATGAAAAAATTCATAAGAAACAAAGGAAAGTCATAAAAAATATGGATTTTCATATGAAATATGATTTTTTTCATCAAAGTTCAAAAATTCATAAGAAACATGGAAAAAGTTATATTCCATGAAAATTCACTTAACAAAGTCAACTTTCATCATTTTTCATCGAACTGGCTCGTTTCCTGCCTCAGCGCGGGGTGCTCTCTGCATTGTGCTTCTCTGGCGCTGAAAATGCGATTCCGCAAGTCTCAGCTCTCTACGAGCAAGGGAAAGCGGTTTTTCAGGCAATCGCTTGTTTGCAGCTGAATGGGGCAGTTTTCTTTGACTTTTTTCACATGTTTGGGGTCGACTATGATATGAAATGTGATTGTTCACTTTAAAATGCGAAAATTCATATTAAACACAGGAAAGTCATAAAAAATATGAATTTTCATATGAAATATGATTTTTTTCATCAAAGTTCAAAAATTCATAAGAAACATGGAAAAAGTTATATTCCATGAAAATTCACTTAACAAAGTCAACTTTCATCATTTTTCATCGAACTGGCTCGTTTCCTGCCTCAGCGCGGGGTGCTCTCTGCATTGTGCTTCTCTGGCGCTGAAAATGCGATTCCGCAAGTCTCAGCGCTCTACGAGCAAGGGAAAGCGGTTTTTCAAAGAAACGAATGTGTACAGCTGAATGGTGCAATTTTCGTTGACTTTTTTTACATGTTAGGGGTCGACAATGATATGAAAAGTGCTTGTTCACTTTAAAATGCAAAAATTCATATTAAACACAGGAAAGTCATAAAAAATATGAATTTTCATATGAAATATGATTTTTTTCATCAAAGTTCAAAAATTCATAAGAAACATGGAAAAAGTGATTATCCATGAAAATTCACTTAACAAAGTCAACTTTCATCATTTTTCATCGAACTGGCTCGTTTGCTGCCTCAGCGCGGTGTGCTCTCTGCAGTGTGCTTCTCTGGCGCTGAAAATGCGATTCCGCAAGTCTCAGCGCTCTACGAGCAAGGGAAAGCGGTTTTTCAGTCAAACGCATGTGTGCAGCCAAATGGCCAGTTTTCTTTGACTTTGTTCACATGTTTGGGGTCGACTATGATATGAAAAGTGCTTGTTAACTTCAAAATGCAAAAATTCATAAGAAACAAAGGAAAGTCTTCACAAATATGAATTTTCATATGAAATATGATTTTTTTCATCAAAGTTCAAAAATTCATAAGAAACATGGAAAAAGTTATATTCCATGAAAATTCACTTAACAAAGTCAACTTTCATCATTTTTCATCGAACTGGCTCGTTTCCTGCCTCAGCGCGGTGTGCTCTCTGCATTGTGCTTCTCTGGCGCTGAAAATGCGATTCCGCAAGCCTCAGCGCTCTACGAGCAAGGGAAAGCGGTTTTTCAGACAAACGCATGTGTGCAGCCGAATGGGGCAGTTTTCTTTGACTTTTTTCACATGTTTGGGGTCGACTATGATATGAAAAGTGCTTGTTCACTTTAAAATGAAAAAATTCATAAGAAACAAAGGAAAGTCATAAAAAATATGGATTTTCATATGAAATATGATTTTTTTCATCAAAGTTCAAAAATTCATAAGAAACATGGAAAAAGTGATTATCCATGAAAATTCACTTAACAAAGTCAACTTTCATCATTTTTCATCGAACTGGCTCGTTTCCTGCCTCAGCGCGGTGTGCTCTCTGCAGTGTGCTTCTCTGGCGCTGAAAATGCGATTCCGCAAGTCTCAGCGCTCTACGAGCAAGGGAAAGCGGTTTTTCAGACAAACGCATGTGTGCAGCCAAATTGGGCAGTTTTCTTTGACTTTTTTCACATGTTTGGGGTCGACTATGATATGAAAAGTGATTGTTCACTTTAAAATGAAAAAATTCATAAGAACAAAGGAAAGTCATAAAAAATATGGATTTTCATATGAAATATGATTTTTTTCATCAAAGTTCAAAAATTCATAAGAAACATGGAAAAAGTTATATTCCATGAAAATTCACTTAACAAAGTCAACTTTCATCATTTTTCATCGAACTGGCTCGTTTCCTGCCTCAGCGCGGGGTGCTCTCTGCATTGTGCTTCTCTGGCGCTGAAAATGCGATTCCGCAAGTCTCAGCGCTCTACGAGCAAGGGAAAGCGGTTTTTCAAAGAAACGAATGTGTACAGCTGAATGGTGCAATTTTCTTTGACTTTTTTTACATGTTAGGGGTCGACTATGATATGAAAAGTGCTTGTTCACTTTAAAATGCAAAAATTCATATTAAACACAGGAAAGTCATAAAAAATATGAATTTTCATATGAAATATGATTTTTTTCATCAAAGTTCAAAAATTCATAAGAAACATGGAAAAAGTGATTATCCATGAAAATTCACTTAACAAAGTCAACTTTCATCATTTTTCATCGAACTGGCTCGTTTCCTGCCTCAGCGCGGTGTGCTCTCTGCAGTGTGCTTCTCTGGCGCTGAAAATGCGATTCCGCAAGTCTCAGCGCTCTACGAGCAAGGGAAAGCGGTTTTTCAGACAAACGCATGTGTGCAGCCGAATGGGGCAGTTTTCTTTGACTTTTTTCACATGTTTGGGGTCGACTATGATATGAAAAGTGCTTGTTCACTTTAAAATGAAAAAATTCATAAGAAACAAAGGAAAGTCATAAAAAATATGGATTTTCATATGAAATATGATTTTTTTCATCAAAGTTCAAAAATTCATAAGAAACATGGAAAAAGTGATTATCCTTGAAAATTCACTTAACAAAGTCAACTTTCATCATTTTTCATCGAACTGGCTCGTTTCCTGCCTCAGCGCGGGGTGCTCTCTGCATTGTGCTTCTCTGGCGCTGAAAATGCGATTCCGCAAGTCTCAGCGCTCTACGAGCAAGGGAAAGCGGTTTTTCAGACAAACGAATGTGTGCAGCTGAATGGGGCTATTTTCTTTGACTTTTTTCACGTTAGGGGTCGACTATGATATGAAAAGTGCTTGTTCACTTTAAAATGCAAAAATTCATATTAAACACAGGAAAGTCATAAAAAATATGAATTTTGATATGAAATATGATTTTTTTCATCAAAGTTCAAAAATTCATAAGAAACATGGAAAAAGTGATTATCCATGAAAATAAACTTAACAAAGTCAACTTTCATCATTTTTCATCGAACTGGCTCGTTTCCTGCCTCAGCGCGGGGTGCTCTCTGCATTGTGCTTCTCTGGCTATGAAAATGCGATTCCGCAAGTCTCAGCTCTCTACGAGCAAGGGAAAGCGGTTTTTCAGGCAATCGCTTGTTTGCAGCTGAATGGGGCAGTTTTCTTTGACTTTTTTCACATGTTTGGGGTCGACTATGATATGAAAAGTGATTGTTCACTTTAAAATGAGAAAATTCATATTAAACACAGGAAAGTCATAAAAAATATGAATTTTCATATGAAATATGATTTTTTTCATCAAAGTTCAAAAATTCATAAGAAACATGGAAAAAGTGATTATCCATGAAAATTCACTTAACAAAGTCAACTTTCATCATTTTTCATCGAACTGGCTCGTTTCCTGCCTCAGCGCGGGGTGCTCTCTGCATTGTGCTTCTCTGTCGCTGAAAATGCGATTCCGCAAGTCTCAGCGCTCTACGAGCAAGGGAAAGCGGTTTTTCAGATAAACGCATGTGTGCAGCCGAATGGGGCAGTTTTCTTTGACTTTTTTCACATGTTTGGGGTCGACAATGATATGAAAAGTGCTTGTTAACTTCAAAATACAAAAATTCATAAGAAACAACGGAATGTCTTCAAAAATATGAATTTTAATATGAAATATGATTTTTTTCATCAAAGTTCAAAAATTCATAAGAAACATGGAAAAAGTGATTATCCATGAAAATTCACTTAACAAAGTCAACTTTCATCATTTTTCATCGAACTGGCTCGTTTCCTGCCTAAGCGCGGTGTGCTCTCTGCATTGTGCTTCTCTGGCGCTGAAAATGCGATTCCGCAAGTCTCAGCGCTCTACGCGCAAGGGAAAGCGGTTTTTCAGACAAACGAATGTGTGCAGCTGAATGGGGCTATTTTCTTTGACTTTTTTCACATGTTAGGGGTCGACTATGATATGAAAAGTGCTTGTTCACTTTAAAAAACAAAAATTCATATTAAACACAGGAAAGTCATAAAAAATATGAATTTTGATATGAAATATGATTTTTTTCATCAAAGTTCAAAAATTCATAAGAAACATGGAAACATAAGAAACATGGAAAAATTCCATGAAAATTCACTTAACAAAGTCAACTTTCATCATTTTTCATCGAACTGGCTTGTTTCCTGCCTCAGCGAGAGGTACTCTCTGCATTGTGCTTGTCTGGCGCTGAAAATGCGATTCCGCAAGTCTCAGCGCCCTACGAGCAAGGGAAAGCGGTTTTTCAGACAAACGAATGTGTGCAGCTGAATGGGGCAATTTTCTTTGACTTTTTTCACATGTTAGGGGTCGACTATGATATGAAAAGTGATTGTTCACTTTAAAATGAAAAAATTCATAAGAAACAAAGGAAAGTCATAAAAAATATGGATTTTCATATGAAATATGATTTTTTTCATCAAAGTTCAAATATTCATCAGAAACATGGAAAAAGTGATTATCCATGAAAATTCACTTAACAAAGTCAACTTTCATCATTTTTCATCGAACTGGCTCGTTTCCTGCCTCAGCGCGGGGTGCTCTCTGCATTGTGCTTCTCTGGCGCTGAAAATGCGATTCCGCAAGTCTCAGCGCTCTACGAGCAAGGGAAAGCGGTTTTTCAGACAAACGCATGTGTGCGGCCGAATGGGGCAGTTTTCTTTGACTTTTTTCACATGTTTGGGGTCGACTATGATATGAAAAGTGCTTGTTCACTTTAAAATGAAAAAATTCATAAGAAACAAAGGAAAGTCATAAAAAATATGAATTTTCATATGAATTATGATTTTTTTCATCAAAGTTCAAAAATTCATAAGAAACATGGAAAAAGTGATTATCCATGAAAATTCACTTAACAAAGTCAACTTTCATCATTTTTCATCGAACTGGCTCGTTTCCTGCCTAAGCGCGGTGTGCTCTCTGCATTGTGCTTGTCTGGCGCTGAAAATGCGATTCCGCAAGTCTCAGCGCCCTACGAGCAAGGGAAAGCGGTTTTTCAGACAAACGAATGTGTGCAGCTGAATGGGGCAATTTTCTTTGACTTTTTTCACATGTTAGGGGTCGACTATGATATGAAAAGTGATTGTTCACTTTAAAATGCGAAAATTCATATTAAACACAGGAAAGTCTTCAAAAATATGAATTTTCATATGAAATATGATTTTTTTCATCAAAGTTCAAAAATTCATAAGAAACATGGAAAAAGTTATATTCCATGAAAATTCACTTAACAAAGTCAACTTTCATCATTTTTCATCGAACTGGCTCGTTTCCTGCCTCAGCGCGGGGTGCTCTCTGCATTGTGCTTCTCTGGCGCTGAAAATGCGATTCCGCAAGCCTCAGCGCTCTACGAGCAAGGGAAAGCGGTTTTTCAGACAAAAGCATGTGTGCAGCCGAATGGGGCAGTTTTCTTTGACTTTTTTCACATGTTTGGGGTCGACTATGATATGAAAAGTGCTTGTTCACTTTAAAATGAAAAAATTCATAAGAAACAAAGGAAAGTCATAAAAAATATAGATTTTCATATGAAATATGATTTTTTTCATCAAAGTTCAAAAATTCATAAGAAACATGGAAAAAGTTATATTCCATGAAAATTCACTTAACAAAGTCAACTTTCATCATTTTTCATCGAACTGGCTCGTTTCCTGCCTCAGCGCGGGGTGCTCTCTGCATTGTGCTTGTCTGGCGCTGAAAATGCGATTCCGCAAGTCTCAGCGCTCTACGAGCAAGGGAAAGCGGTTTTTCAGACAATCGCATGTGTGCAGCCTAATGGGGCAGTTTTCTTTGACTTTTTTCACACGACTTGGGTCGACTATGATATGAAAAGTGCTTGTTAACTTCAAAATACAAAAATTCATAAGAAACAAAGGAATGTCTTCAAAAATATGAATTTTCATATGAAATATGATTTTTTTCATCAAAGTTCAAAAATTCATAAGAAACATGGAAAAAGTGATTATCCATGAAAATTCACTTAACAAAGTCAACTTTCATCATTTTTCATCGAACTGGCTCGTTTCCTGCCTAAGCGCGGGGTGCTCTCTGCATTGTGCTTCTCTGGCGCTGAAAATGCGATTCCGCAAGTCTCAGCGCTCTACGAGCAAGGGAAAGCGGTTTTTCAGACATACGAATGTGTGCAGCTGAATGGGGCTATTTTCTTTGACTTTTTTCACATGTTAGGGGTCGACTATGATATGAAAAGTGCTTGTTCACTTTAAAATGCAAAAATTCATATTAAACACAGGAAAGTCATAAAAAATATGAATTTTGATATGAAATATGATTTTTTTCATCAAAGTTCAAAAATTCATAAGAAACATGGAAAAAGTGATTATCCATGAAAATAAACTTAACAAAGTCAACTTTCATCATTTTTCATCGAACTGGCTCGTTTCCTGCCTCAGCGCGGGGTGCTCTCTGCATTGTGCTACTCTGGCGCTGAAAATGCGATTCCGGAAGTCTCAGCTCTCTACGAGCAAGGGAAAGCGGTTTTTCAGGCAATCGCTTGTTTGCAGCTGAATGGGGCAGTTTTCTTTGACTTTTTTCACATGTTTGGGGTCGACTATGATATGAAAAGTGATTGTTCACTTTAAAATGAGAAAATTCATATTAAACACAGGAAAGTCATAAAAAATAAGAATTTTCATATGAAATATGATTTTTTTCATCAAAGTTCAAAAATTCATAAGAAACATGGAAAAAGTTATATTCCATGAAAATTCACTTAAGTCAACTTTCATCATTTTTCATCGAACTGTCTCGTTTCCTGCCTCAGCGCGAGGTGCTCTCTGCATTGTGCTTGTCTGGCGCTGAAAATGCGATTCCGCAAGTCTCAGCTCTCCACGACCAAGGGAAAGCGGTTTTTCAGGCAATCGCTTGTTTGCAGCTGAATGGGGCAGTTTTCTTTGACTTTTTTCACATGTTTGGGGTCGACTATGATATGAAATGTGATTGTTCACTTTAAAATGCGAAAATTCATATTAAACACAGGAAAGTCTTCAAAAATATGAATTTTCATATGAAATATGATTTTTTTCATCAAAGTTCAAAAATTCATAAAAAACATGGAAAAAGTTATATTCCATGAAAATTCACTTAACAAAGTCAACTTTCATCATTTTTCATCGAACTGGCTCGTTTCCTGCCTCAGCGCGGGGTGCTCTCTGCATTGTGCTTCTCTGGCGCTGAAAATGCGATTCCGCAAGTCTCAGCTCTCTACGAGCAAGGGAAAGCGGTTTTTCAGACAAACGCATGTGTGCAGCCGAATGGGGCAGTTTTCTTTGACTTTTTTCACATGTTTGGGGTCGACTATGATATGAAAAGTGCTTGTTCACTTTAAAATGAAAAAATTCATAAGAAACAAAGGAAAGTCATAAAAAATATGGATTTTCATATGAAATATGATTTTTTTCATCAAAATTCAAAAATTCATCAGAAACATGGAAAAAGTGATTATCCATGAAAATTCACTTAACAAAGTCAACTTTCATCATTTTTCATCGAACTGGCTCGTTTCCTGCCTCAGCGCGGGGTGCTCTCTGCATTGTGCTTCTCTGGCGCTGAAAATGCGATTCCGCAAGTCTCAGCGCTCTACGAGCAAGGGAAAGCGGTTTTTCAGGCAATCGCTTGTTTGCAGCTGAATGGGGCAGTTTTCTTTGTCTTTTTTCACATGTTCGTGGTCGACTATGATATGAAAAGTGCTTGTTCACTTTAAAATGAAAAAATTCATATTAAACACAAGAAAGTCATAAAAAATATGAATTTTCATATGAAATATGATTTTTTTCATCAAAGTTCAAAAATTCATAAGAAACATGGAAAAAGTTATATTCCATGAAAATTCACTTAACAAAGTCAACTTTCATCATTTTTCATCGAACTGGCTCGTTTCCTGCCTCAGCGCGGGGTGCTCTCTGCATTGTGCTTCTCTGGCGCTGAAAATGCGATTCCGCAAGTCTCAGCTCTCCACGAGCAAGGGAAAGCGGTTTTTCAGGCAATCGCTTGTTTGCAGCTGAATGGGGCAGTTTTCTTTGACTTTTTTCACATGTTTGGGGTCGACTATGATATGAAATGTGATTGTTCACTTTAAAATGCGAAAATTCATATTAAACACAGGAAAGTCTTCAAAAATATGAATTTTCATATGAAATATGATTTTTTTCATCAAAGTTCAAAAATTCATAAGAAACATGGAAAAAGTTATATTCCATGAAAATTCACCTAACAAAGTCAACTTTCATCATTTTTCATCGAACTGGCTCGTTTCCTGCCTCAGCGCGGGGTGCTCTCTGCATTGTGCTTCTCTGGCGCTGAAAATGCGAGTCCGCAAGTCTCAGCTCTCCACGAGCAAGGGAAAGCGGTTTTTCAGGCAATCGCTTGTTTGCAGCTGAATGGGGCAGTTTTCTTTGACTTTTTTCACGTTTGGGGTCGACTATGATATGAAATGTGATTGTTCACTTTAAAATGCGAAAATTCATATTAAACACAGGAAAGTCTTCAAAAATATGAATTTTCATATGAAATATGATTTTTTTCATCAAAGTTCAAAAATTCATAAGAAACATGGAAAAAGTTATATTCCATGAAAATTCACTTAACAAAGTCAACTTTCATCATTTTTCATCGAACTGGCTCGTTTCCTGCCTCAGCGCGAGTTGCTCTCTGCATTGTGCTTCTCTGGCGCTGAAAATGCGATTCCGCAAGTCTCAGCGCTCTACGAGCAAGGGAAAGCGGTTTTTCAGACAAACGAATGTGTGCAGCTGAATGGAGCTATTTTCTTTGACTTTTTTCACATGTTAGGGGTCGACTATGATATGAAAAGTGATTGTTCACTTTAAAATGCGAAAATTCATATTAAACACAGGAAAGTCATAAAAAATATGAATTTTCATATGAAATATGATTTTTTTCATCAAAGTTCAAAAATTCGTAAGAAACATGGAAAATTTGATTATCCATGAAAATTCACTTAACAAAGTCAACTTTCATCATTTTTCATCGAACTGGCTCGTTTCCTGCCTCAGCGCGGGGTGCTCTCTGCATTGTGCTTCTCTGTCGCTGAAAATGCGATTCCGCAAGTCTCAGCGCTCTACGAGCAAGGGAAAGCGGTTTTTCAGACAAACGCATGTGTGCAGCCGAATGGGGCAGTTTTCTTTGACTTTTTTCACATGTTTGGGGTCGACTATGATATGAAAAGTGCTTGTTAACTTCAAAATACAAAAATTCATAAGAAACAACGGAATGTCTTCAAAAATATGAATTTTCATATGAAATATGATTTTTTTCATCAAAGTTCAAAAATTCATAAGAAACATGGAAAAAGTGATTATCCATGAAAATTCACTTAACAAAGTCAACTTTCATCATTTTTCATCCAACTGGCTCGTTTCCTGCCTAAGCGCGGTGTGCTCTCTGCATTGTGCTTGTCTGGCGCTGAAAATGCGATTCCGCAAGTCTCAGCGCCCTACGAGCAAGGGAAAGCGGTTTTTCAGACAAACGAATGTGTGCAGCTGAATGGGGCAATTTTCTTTGACTTTTTTCACATGTTAGGGGTCGACTATGATATGAAAAGTGATTGTTCACTTTAAAATGCGAAAATTCATATTAAACACAGGAAAGTCATAAAAAATATGAATTTTCCTATGAATTATGATTTTTTTCATCAAAGTTCAAAAATTCATAAGAAACATGGAAAAAGTGATTATCCATGAAAATTCACTTAACAAAGTCAACTTTCATCATTTTTCATCGAACTGGCTCGTTTCCTGCCTCAGCGCGGGGTGCTCTCTGCATTGTGCTTCTCTGGCGCTGAAAATGCGATTCCGCAAGTCTCAGCTCTCTACGAGCAAGGGAAAGCGGTTTTTCAGACAAACGCATGTGTGCAGCCGAATGGGGCAGTTTTCTTTGACTTTTTTCACATGTTTGGGGTCGACTATGATATGAAAAGTGCTTGTTCACTTTAAAATGAAAAAATTCATAAGAAACAAAGGAAAGTCATAAAAAATATGGATTTTCATATGAAATATGATTTTTTTCATCAAAATTCAAAAATTCATCAGAAACATGGAAAAAGTGATTATCCATGAAAATTCACTTAACAAAGTCAACTTTCATCATTTTTCATCGAACTGGCTCGTTTCCTGCCTCAGCGCGGGGTGCTCTCTGCATTGTGCTTCTCTGGCGCTGAAAATGCGATTCCGCAAGTCTCAGCTCTCCACGAGCAAGGGAAAGCGGTTTTTCAGGCAATCGCTTGTTTGCAGCTGAATGGGGCAGTTTTCTTTGACTTTTTTCACATGTTTGGGGTCGACTATGATATGAAATGTGATTGTTCACTTTAAAATGCGAAAATTCATATTAAACACAGGAAAGTCTTCAAAAATATGAATTTTCATATGAAATATGATTTTTTTCATCAAAGTTCAAAAATTCATAAGAAACATGGAAAAAGTTATATTCCATGAAAATTCACCTAACAAAGTCAACTTTCATCATTTTTCATCGAACTGGCTCGTTTCCTGCCTCAGCGCGGGGTGCTCTCTGCATTGTGCTTCTCTGGCGCTGAAAATGCGAGTCCGCAAGTCTCAGCTCTCCACGAGCAAGGGAAAGCGGTTTTTCAGGCAATCGCTTGTTTGCAGCTGAATGGGGCAGTTTTCTTTGACTTTTTTCACGTTTGGGGTCGACTATGATATGAAATGTGATTGTTCACTTTAAAATGCGAAAATTCATATTAAACACAGGAAAGTCTTCAAAAATATGAATTTTCATATGAAATATGATTTTTTTCATCAAAGTTCAAAAATTCATAAGAAACATGGAAAAAGTTATATTCCATGAAAATTCACTTAACAAAGTCAACTTTCATCATTTTTCATCGAACTGGCTCGTTTCCTGCCTCAGCGCGAGTTGCTCTCTGCATTGTGCTTCTCTGGCGCTGAAAATGCGATTCCGCAAGTCTCAGCGCTCTACGAGCAAGGGAAAGCGGTTTTTCAGACAAACGAATGTGTGCAGCTGAATGGAGCTATTTTCTTTGACTTTTTTCACATGTTAGGGGTCGACTATGATATGAAAAGTGATTGTTCACTTTAAAATGCGAAAATTCATATTAAACACAGGAAAGTCATAAAAAATATGAATTTTCATATGAAATATGATTTTTTTCATCAAAGTTCAAAAATTCGTAAGAAACATGGAAAATTTGATTATCCATGAAAATTCACTTAACAAAGTCAACTTTCATCATTTTTCATCGAACTGGCTCGTTTCCTGCCTCAGCGCGGGGTGCTCTCTGCATTGTGCTTCTCTGTCGCTGAAAATGCGATTCCGCAAGTCTCAGCGCTCTACGAGCAAGGGAAAGCGGTTTTTCAGACAAACGCATGTGTGCAGCCGAATGGGGCAGTTTTCTTTGACTTTTTTCACATGTTTGGGGTCGACTATGATATGAAAAGTGCTTGTTAACTTCAAAATACAAAAATTCATAAGAAACAACGGAATGTCTTCAAAAATATGAATTTTCATATGAAATATGATTTTTTTCATCAAAGTTCAAAAATTCATAAGAAACATGGAAAAAGTGATTATCCATGAAAATTCACTTAACAAAGTCAACTTTCATCATTTTTCATCGAACTGGCTCGTTTCCTGCCTCAGCGCGGGGTGCTCTCTGCATTGTGCTTCTCTGTCGCTGAAAATGCGATTCCGCAAGTCTCAGCGCTCTACGAGCAAGGGAAAGCGGTTTTTCAGACAAACGAATGTGTGCAGCTGAATGGGGCTAGTTTCTTTGACTTTTTTCACATGTTAGGGGTCGACTATGATATGAAAAGTGATTGTTCACTTTAAAATGCGAAAATTCATATTAAACACTGGAAAGTCTTCAAAAATATGAATTTTCATATGAAATATGATTTTTTTCATCAAAGTTCAAAAATTCATAAGAAACATGGAAAAAGTTATATTCCATGAAAATTCACTTAACAAAGTCAACTTTCATCATTTTTCATCGAACTGGCTCGTTTCCTGCCTCAGCGCGGGGTGCTCTCTGCATTGTGCTTCTCTGGCGCTGAAAATGCGATTCCGCAAGTCTCAGCGCTCTACGAGCAAGGGAAAGCGGTTTTTCAGACAAACGCATGTGTGCGGCCGAATGGGGCAGTTTTCTTTGACTTTTTTCACATGTTTGGGGTCGACTATGATATGAAAAGTGCTTGTTCACTTTAAAATGAAAAAATTCATAAGAAACAAAGGAAAGTCATAAAAAATATGGATTTTCATATGAAATATGATTTTTTTCATCAAAGTTCAAAAATTCATAAGAAACATGGAAAAAGTGATTATCCATGAAAATTCACTTAACAAAGTTAACTTTCATCATTTTTCATCGATCTGGCTCGTTTCCTGCCTCAGCGCGGGGTGCTCTCTGCATTGTGCTTCTCTGGCGCTGAAAATGCGATTCCGCAGGCCTCAGCGCTCTACGAGCAAGGGAAAGCGGTTTTTCAGACAAACGCATGTGTGCAGCCGAATGGGGCAGTTTTCTTTGACTTTTTTCACATGTTTGGGGTCGACTATGATATGAAAAGTGCTTGTTCACTTTAAAATGAAAAAATTCATAAGAAACAAAGGAAAGTCATAAAAAATATGGATTTTCATATGAAATATGATTTTTTTCATCAAAGTTCAAAAATTCATAAGAAACATGGAAAAAGTGATTATCCTTGAAAATTCACTTAACAAAGTCAACTTTCATCATTTTTCATCGAACTGGCTCGTTTCCTGCCTCAGCGCGGGGTGCTCTCTGCATTGTGCTTCTCTGGCGCTGAAAATGCGATTCCGCAAGTCTCAGCGCTCTACGAGCAAGGGAAAGCGGTTTTTCAGACAAACGAATGTGTGCAGCTGAATGGGGCTATTTTCTTTGACTTTTTTCACGTTAGGGGTCGACTATGATATGAAAAGTGCTTGTTCACTTTAAAATGCAAAAATTCATATTAAACACAGGAAAGTCATAAAAAATATGAATTTTGATATGAAATATGATTTTTTTCATCAAAGTTCAAAAATTCATAAGAAACATGGAAAAAGTGATTATCCATGAAAATAAACTTAACAAAGTCAACTTTCATCATTTTTCATCGAACTGGCTCGTTTCCTGCCTCAGCGCGGGGTGCTCTCTGCATTGTGCTTCTCTGGCGCTGAAAATGCGATTCCGCAAGTCTCAGCTCTCTACGAGCAAGGGAAAGCGGTTTTTCAGGCAATCGCTTGTTTGCAGCTGAATGGGGCAGTTTTCTTTGACTTTTTTCACATGTTTGGGGTCGACTATGATATGAAAAGTGATTGTTCACTTTAATATGAGAAAATTCATATTAAACACAGGAAAGTCATAAAAAATATGAATTTTCATATGAAATATGATTTTTTTCATCAAAGTTCAAAATTCATAAGAAACATGGAAAAAGTTATATTCCATGAAAATTCACTTAACAAAGTCAACTTTCATCATTTTTCATCGAACTGGCTCGTTTCCTGCCTCAGCGCGGTGTGCTCTCTGCATTGTGCTTCTCTGGCGCTGAAAATGCGATTCCGCAAGTCTCAGCGCTCTACGAGCAAGGGAAAGCGGTTTTTCAGACAAACGAATGTGTGCAGCTGAATGGGGCTATTTTCTTTGACTTTTTTCACATGTTAGGGGTCGACTATGATATGAAAAGTGATTGTTCACTTTAAAATGCGAAAATTCATATTAAACACAGGAAAGTCATAAAAAATATGAATTTTCATATGAAATATGATTTTTTTCATCAAAGTTCAAAAATTCATAAGAAACATGGAAAAAGTGATTATCCATGAAAATTCACTTAACAAAGTCAACTTTCATCATTTTTCATCGAACTGGCTCGTTTCCTGCCTCAGCGCGGGGTGCTCTCTGCATTGTGCTTCTCTGTCACTGAAAATGCGATTCCGCAAGTCTCAGCGCTCTACGAGCAAGGGAAAGCGGTTTTTCAGACAAACGCATGTGTGCAGCCGAATGGGGCAGTTTTCTTTGACTTTTTTCACATGTTTGGGGTCGACAATGATATGAAAAGTGCTTGTTAACTTCAAAATACAAAAATTCATAAGAAACAAAGGAATGTCTTCAAAAATATGAATTTTCATATGAAATATGATTTTTTTCATCAAAGTTCAAAAATTCATAAGAAACATGGAAAAAGTGATTATCCATGAAAATTCACTTAACAAAGTCAACTTTCATCATTTTTCATCGAACTGGCTCGTTTCCTGCCTAAGCGCGGTGTGCTCTCTGCATTGTGCTTCTCTGGCGCTGAAAATGCGATTCCGCAAGTCTCAGCGCTCTACGCGCAAGGGAAAGCGGTTTTTCAGACAAACGAATGTGTGCAGCTGAATGGGGCTATTTTCTTTGACTTTTTTCACATGTTAGGGGTCGACTATGATATGAAAAGTGCTTGTTCACTTTAAAAAGCAAAAATTCATATTAAACACAGGAAAGTCATAAAAAATATGAATTTTGATATGAAATATGATTTTTTTCATCAAAGTTCAAAAATTCATAAGAAACATGGAAACATAAGAAACATGGAAAAATTCCATGAAAATTCACTTAACAAAGTCAACTTTCATCATTTTTCATCGAACTGGCTTGTTTCCTGCCTCAGCGCGAGGTACTCTCTGCATTGTGCTTGTCTGGCGCTGAAAATGCGATTCCGCAAGTCTCAGCGCCCTACGAGCAAGGGAAAGCGGTTTTTCAGACAAACGAATGTGTGCAGCTGAATGGGGCAATTTTCTTTGACTTTTTTCACATGTTAGGGGTCGACTATGATATGAAAAGTGATTGTTCACTTTAAAATGAAAAAATTCATAAGAAACAAAGGAAAGTCATAAAAAATATGGATTTTCATATGAAATATGATTTTTTTCATCAAAGTTCAAATATTCATCAGAAACATGGAAAAAGTGATTATCCATGAAAATTCACTTAACAAAGTCAACTTTCATCATTTTTCATCGAACTGGCTCGTTTCCTGCCTCAGCGCGGGGTGCTCTCTGCATTGTGCTTCTCTGGCGCTGAAAATGCGATTCCGCAAGTCTCAGCGCTCTACGAGCAAGGGAAAGCGGTTTTTCAGACAAACGCATGTGTGCGGCCGAATGGGGCAGTTTTCTTTGACTTTTTTCACATGTTTGGGGTCGACTATGATATGAAAAGTGCTTGTTCACTTTAAAATGAAAAAATTCATAAGAAACAAAGGAAAGTCATAAAAAATATGAATTTTCATATGAATTATGATTTTTTTCATCAAAGTTCAAAAATTCATAAGAAACATGGAAAAAGTGATTATCCATGAAAATTCACTTAACAAAGTCAACTTTCATCATTTTTCATCGAACTGGCTCGTTTCCTGCCTAAGCGCGGTGTGCTCTCTGCATTGTGCTTGTCTGGCGCTGAAAATGCGATTCCGCAAGTCTCAGCGCCCTACGAGCAAGGGAAAGCGGTTTTTCAGACAAACGAATGTGTGCAGCTGAATGGGGCAATTTTCTTTGACTTTTTTCACATGTTAGGGGTCGACTATGATATGAAAAGTGATTGTTCACTTTAAAATGCGAAAATTCATATTAAACACAGGAAAGTCTTCAAAAATATGAATTTTCATATGAAATATGATTTTTTTCATCAAAGTTCAAAAATTCATAAGAAACATGGAAAAAGTTATATTCCATGAAAATTCACTTAACAAAGTCAACTTTCATCATTTTTCATCGAACTGGCTCGTTTCCTGCCTCAGCGCGGGGTGCTCTCTGCATTGTGCTTCTCTGGCGCTGAAAATGCGATTCCGCAAGCCTCAGCGCTCTACGAGCAAGGGAAAGCGGTTTTTCAGACAAACGCATGTGTGCAGCCGAATGGGGCAGTTTTCTTTGACTTTTTTCACATGTTTGGGGTCGACTATGATATGAAAAGTGCTTGTTCACTTTAAAATGAAAAAATTCATAAGAAACAAAGGAAAGTCATAAAAAATATGGATTTTCATATGAAATATGATTTTTTTCATCAAAGTTCAAAAATTCATAAGAAACATGGAAAAAGTTATATTCCATGAAAATTCACTTAACAAAGTCAACTTTCATCATTTTTCATCGAACTGGCTCGTTTCCTGCCTCAGCGCGGGGTGCTCTCTGCATTGTGCTTGTCTGGCGCTGAAAATGCGATTCCGCAAGTCTCAGCGCTCTACGAGCAAGGGAAAGCGGTTTTTCAGACAATCGCATGTGTGCAGCCTAATGGGGCAGTTTTCTTTGACTTTTTTCACATGATTTGGGTCGACTATGATATGAAAAGTGCTTGTTAACTTCAAAATACAAAAATTCATAAGAAACAAAGGAATGTCTTCAAAAATATGAATTTTCATATGAAATATGATTTTTTTCATCAAAGTTCAAAAATTCATAAGAAACATGGAAAAAGTGATTATCCATGAAAATTCACTTAACAAAGTCAACTTTCATCATTTTTCATCGAACTGGCTCGTTTCCTGCCTAAGCGCGGTGTGCTCTCTGCATTGTGCTTCTCTGGCGCTGAAAATGCGATTCCGCAAGTCTCAGCGCTCTACGCGCAAGGGAAAGCGGTTTTTCAGACAAACGAATGTGTGCAGCTGAATGGGGCTATTTTCTTTGACTTTTTTCACATGTTAGGGGTCGACTATGATATGAAAAGTGCTTGTTCACTTTAAAAAGCAAAAATTCATATTAAACACAGGAAAGTCATAAAAAATATGAATTTTGATATGAAATATGATTTTTTTCATCAAAGTTCAAAAATTCATAAGAAACATGGAAACATAAGAAACATGGAAAAATTCCATGAAAATTCACTTAACAAAGTCAACTTTCATCATTTTTCATCGAACTGGCTTGTTTCCTGCCTCAGCGCGAGGTACTCTCTGCATTGTGCTTGTCTGGCGCTGAAAATGCGATTCCGCAAGTCTCAGCGCCCTACGAGCAAGGGAAAGCGGTTTTTCAGACAAACGAATGTGTGCAGCTGAATGGGGCAATTTTCTTTGACTTTTTTCACATGTTAGGGGTCGACTATGATATGAAAAGTGATTGTTCACTTTAAAATGAAAAAATTCATAAGAAACAAAGGAAAGTCATAAAAAATATGGATTTTCATATGAAATATGATTTTTTTCATCAAAGTTCAAATATTCATCAGAAACATGGAAAAAGTGATTATCCATGAAAATTCACTTAACAAAGTCAACTTTCATCATTTTTCATCGAACTGGCTCGTTTCCTGCCTCAGCGCGGGGTGCTCTCTGCATTGTGCTTCTCTGGCGCTGAAAATGCGATTCCGCAAGTCTCAGCGCTCTACGAGCAAGGGAAAGCGGTTTTTCAGACAAACGCATGTGTGCGGCCGAATGGGGCAGTTTTCTTTGACTTTTTTCACATGTTTGGGGTCGACTATGATATGAAAAGTGCTTGTTCACTTTAAAATGAAAAAATTCATAAGAAACAAAGGAAAGTCATAAAAAATATGAATTTTCATATGAATTATGATTTTTTTCATCAAAGTTCAAAAATTCATAAGAAACATGGAAAAAGTGATTATCCATGAAAATTCACTTAACAAAGTCAACTTTCATCATTTTTCATCGAACTGGCTCGTTTCCTGCCTAAGCGCGGTGTGCTCTCTGCATTGTGCTTGTCTGGCGCTGAAAATGCGATTCCGCAAGTCTCAGCGCCCTACGAGCAAGGGAAAGCGGTTTTTCAGACAAACGAATGTGTGCAGCTGAATGGGGCAATTTTCTTTGACTTTTTTCACATGTTAGGGGTCGACTATGATATGAAAAGTGATTGTTCACTTTAAAATGCGAAAATTCATATTAAACACAGGAAAGTCTTCAAAAATATGAATTTTCATATGAAATATGATTTTTTTCATCAAAGTTCAAAAATTCATAAGAAACATGGAAAAAGTTATATTCCATGAAAATTCACTTAACAAAGTCAACTTTCATCATTTTTCATCGAACTGGCTCGTTTCCTGCCTCAGCGCGGGGTGCTCTCTGCATTGTGCTTCTCTGGCGCTGAAAATGCGATTCCGCAAGCCTCAGCGCTCTACGAGCAAGGGAAAGCGGTTTTTCAGACAAACGCATGTGTGCAGCCGAATGGGGCAGTTTTCTTTGACTTTTTTCACATGTTTGGGGTCGACTATGATATGAAAAGTGCTTGTTCACTTTAAAATGAAAAAATTCATAAGAAACAAAGGAAAGTCATAAAAAATATGGATTTTCATATGAAATATGATTTTTTTCATCAAAGTTCAAAAATTCATAAGAAACATGGAAAAAGTTATATTCCATGAAAATTCACTTAACAAAGTCAACTTTCATCATTTTTCATCGAACTGGCTCGTTTCCTGCCTCAGCGCGGGGTGCTCTCTGCATTGTGCTTGTCTGGCGCTGAAAATGCGATTCCGCAAGTCTCAGCGCTCTACGAGCAAGGGAAAGCGGTTTTTCAGACAATCGCATGTGTGCAGCCTAATGGGGCAGTTTTCTTTGACTTTTTTCACATGATTTGGGTCGACTATGATATGAAAAGTGCTTGTTAACTTCAAAATACAAAAATTCATAAGAAACAAAGGAATGTCTTCAAAAATATGAATTTTCATATGAAATATGATTTTTTTCATCAAAGTTCAAAAATTCATAAGAAACATGGAAAAAGTGATTATCCATGAAAATTCACTTAACAAAGTCAACTTTCATCATTTTTCATCGAACTGGCTCGTTTCCTGCCTAAGCGCGGTGTGCTCTCTGCATTGTGCTTCTCTGGCGCTGAAAATGCGATTCCGCAAGTCTCAGCGCTCTACGCGCAAGGGAAAGCGGTTTTTCAGACAAACGAATGTGTGCAGCTGAATGGGGCTATTTTCTTTGACTTTTTTCACATGTTAGGGGTCGACTATGATATGAAAAGTGCTTGTTCACTTTAAAAAGCAAAAATTCATATTAAACACAGGAAAGTCATAAAAAATATGAATTTTGATATGAAATATGATTTTTTTCATCAAAGTTCAAAAATTCATAAGAAACATGGAAACATAAGAAACATGGAAAAATTCCATGAAAATTCACTTAACAAAGTCAACTTTCATCATTTTTCATCGAACTGGCTTGTTTCCTGCCTCAGCGCGAGGTACTCTCTGCATTGTGCTTGTCTGGCGCTGAAAATGCGATTCCGCAAGTCTCAGCGCCCTACGAGCAAGGGAAAGCGGTTTTTCAGACAAACGAATGTGTGCAGCTGAATGGGGCAATTTTCTTTGACTTTTTTCACATGTTAGGGGTCGACTATGATATGAAAAGTGATTGTTCACTTTAAAATGAAAAAATTCATAAGAAACAAAGGAAAGTCATAAAAAATATGGATTTTCATATGAAATATGATTTTTTTCATCAAAGTTCAAATATTCATCAGAAACATGGAAAAAGTGATTATCCATGAAAATTCACTTAACAAAGTCAACTTTCATCATTTTTCATCGAACTGGCTCGTTTCCTGCCTCAGCGCGGGGTGCTCTCTGCATTGTGCTTCTCTGGCGCTGAAAATGCGATTCCGCAAGTCTCAGCGCTCTACGAGCAAGGGAAAGCGGTTTTTCAGACAAACGCATGTGTGCGGCCGAATGGGGCAGTTTTCTTTGACTTTTTTCACATGTTTGGGGTCGACTATGATATGAAAAGTGCTTGTTCACTTTAAAATGAAAAAATTCATAAGAAACAAAGGAAAGTCATAAAAAATATGAATTTTCATATGAATTATGATTTTTTTCATCAAAGTTCAAAAATTCATAAGAAACATGGAAAAAGTGATTATCCATGAAAATTCACTTAACAAAGTCAACTTTCATCATTTTTCATCGAACTGGCTCGTTTCCTGCCTAAGCGCGGTGTGCTCTCTGCATTGTGCTTGTCTGGCGCTGAAAATGCGATTCCGCAAGTCTCAGCGCCCTACGAGCAAGGGAAAGCGGTTTTTCAGACAAACGAATGTGTGCAGCTGAATGGGGCAATTTTCTTTGACTTTTTTCACATGTTAGGGGTCGACTATGATATGAAAAGTGATTGTTCACTTTAAAATGCGAAAATTCATATTAAACACAGGAAAGTCTTCAAAAATATGAATTTTCATATGAAATATGATTTTTTTCATCAAAGTTCAAAAATTCATAAGAAACATGGAAAAAGTTATATTCCATGAAAATTCACTTAACAAAGTCAACTTTCATCATTTTTCATCGAACTGGCTCGTTTCCTGCCTCAGCGCGGGGTGCTCTCTGCATTGTGCTTCTCTGGCGCTGAAAATGCGATTCCGCAAGTCTCAGCGCTCTACGAGCAAGGGAAAGCGGTTTTTCAGACAATCGCATGTGTGCAGCCTAATGGGGCAGTTTTCTTTGACTTTTTTCACATGATTTGGGTCGACTATGATATGAAAAGTGCTTGTTAACTTCAAAATACAAAAATTCATAAGAAACAAAGGAATGTCTTCAAAAATATGAATTTTCATATGAAATATGATTTTTTTCATCAAAGTTCAAAAATTCATAAGAAACATGGAAAAAGTGATTATCCATGAAAATTCACTTAACAAAGTCAACTTTCATCATTTTTCATCGAACTGGCTCGTTTCCTGCCTAAGCGCGGGGTGCTCTCTGCATTGTGCTTCTCTGGCGCTGAAAATGCGATTCCGCAAGTCTCAGCGCTCTACGAGCAAGGGAAAGCGGTTTTTCAGACATACGAATGTGTGCAGCTGAATGGGGCTATTTTCTTTGACTTTTTTCACATGTTAGGGGTCGACTATGATATGAAAAGTGCTTGTTCACTTTAAAATGCAAAAATTCATATTAAACACAGGAAAGTCATAAAAAATATGAATTTTGATATGAAATATGATTTTTTTCATCAAAGTTCAAAAATTCATAAGAAACATGGAAAAAGTGATTATCCATGAAAATAAACTTAACAAAGTCAACTTTCATCATTTTTCATCGAACTGGCTCGTTTCCTGCCTCAGCGCGGGGTGCTCTCTGCATTGTGCTACTCTGGCGCTGAAAATGCGATTCCGCAAGTCTCAGCTCTCTACGAGCAAGGGAAAGCGGTTTTTCAGGCAATCGCTTGTTTGCAGCTGAATGGGGCAGTTTTCTTTGACTTTTTTCACATGTTTGGGGTCGACTATGATATGAAAAGTGATTGTTCACTTTAAAATGAGAAAATTCATATTAAACACAGGAAAGTCATAAAAAATAAGAATTTTCATATGAAATATGATTTTTTTCATCAAAGTTCAAAAATTCATAAGAAACATGGAAAAAGTTATATTCCATGAAAATTCACTTAACAAAGTCAACTTTCATCATTTTTCATCGAACTGTCTCGTTTCCTGCCTCAGCGCGAGGTGCTCTCTGCATTGTGCTTGTCTGGCGCTGAAAATGCGATTCCGCAAGTCTCAGCTCTCCACGACCAAGGGAAAGCGGTTTTTCAGGCAATCGCTTGTTTGCAGCTGAATGGGGCAGTTTTCTTTGACTTTTTTCACATGTTTGGGGTCGACTATGATATGAAAAGTGATTGTTCACTTTAAAATGAGAAAATTCATATTAAACACAGGAAAGTCATAAAAAATAAGAATTTTCATATGAAATATGATTTTTTTCATCAAAGTTCAAAAATTCATAAGAAACATGGAAAAAGTTATATTCCATGAAAATTCACTTAACAAAGTCAACTTTCATCATTTTTCATCGAACTGTCTCGTTTCCTGCCTCAGCGCGAGGTGCTCTCTGCATTGTGCTTGTCTGGCGCTGAAAATGCGATTCCGCAAGTCTCAGCTCTCCACGACCAAGGGAAAGCGGTTTTTCAGGCAATCGCTTGTTTGCAGCTGAATGGGGCAGTTTTCTTTGACTTTTTTCACATGTTTGGGGTCGACTATGATATGAAATGTGATTGTTCACTTTAAAATGCGAAAATTCATATTAAACACAGGAAAGTCTTCAAAAATATGAATTTTCATATGAAATATGATTTTTTTCATCAAAGTTCAAAAATTCATAAGAAACATGGAAAAAGTTATATTCCATGAAAATTCACTTAACAAAGTCAACTTTCATCATTTTTCATCGAACTGGCTCGTTTCCTGCCTCAGCGCGGGGTGCTCTCTGCATTGTGCTTCTCTGGCGCTGAAAATGCGATTCCGCAAGTCTCAGCTCTCCACGAGCAAGGTAAAGCGGTTTTTCAGGCAATCGCTTGTTTGCAGCTGAATGGGGCAGTTTTCTTTGACTTTTTTCACATGTTTGGGGTCGACTATGATATGAAATGTGATTGTTCACTTTAGAATGCGAAAATTCATATTAAACACAGGAAAGTCTTCAAAAATATGAATTTTCATATGAAATATGATTTTTTTCATCAAAGTTCAAAAATTCATAAGAAACATGGAAAAAGTTATATTCCATGAAAATTCACTTAACAAAGTCAACTTTCATCATTTTTCATCGAACTGGCTCGTTTCCTGCCTCAGCGCGAGGTGCTCTCTGCATTGTGCTTGTCTGGCGCTGAAAATGCGATTCCGCAAGTCTCAGCGCCCTACGAGCAAGGGAAAGCGGTTTTTCAGACAAACGAATGTGTGCAGCTGAATGGGGCAATTTTCTTTGACTTTTTTCACATGTTAGGGGTCGACTATGATATGAAAAGTGCTTGTTCACTTTAAAATGCAAAAATTTATAAGAAACAAAGGAAAGTCTTCAAAAATATGAATTTTCATATGAAATATGATTTTTTTCATCAAATTTCAAAAATTCATAAGAAACATGGAAAAAGTTATATTCCATGAAAATTCACTTAACAAAGTCAACTTTCATCATTTTTCATCGAACTGGCTCGTTTCCTGCCTCAGCGCGGGGTGCTCTCTGCATTGTGCTTCTCTGGCGCTGAAAATGCGATTCCGCAAGTCTCAGCGCTCTACGAGCAAGGGAAAGCGGTTTTTCAGACATACGAATGTGTGCAGCTGAATGGGGCTATTTTCTTTGACTTTTTTCACATGTTAGGGGTCGACTATGATATGAAAAGTGCTTGTTCACTTTAAAATGCAAAAATTCATATTAAACACAGGAAAGTCATAAAAAATATGAATTTTCATATGAAATATGATTTTTTTCATCAAAGTTCAAAAATTCATAAGAAACATGGAAAAAGTGATTATCCATGAAAATTCACTTAACAAAGTCAACTTTCATCATTTTTCATCGAACTGGCTCGTTTCCTGCCTCAGCGCGGGGTGCTCTCTGCATTGTGCTTCTCTGTCACTGAAAATGCGATTCAATGAAGTCTCAGCGCTCTACGAGCAAGGGAAAGCGGTTTTTCAGACAAACGCATGTGTGCAGCCGAATGGGGCAGTTTTCTTTGACTTTTTTCACATGTTTGGGGTCGACTATGATATGAAAAGTGCTTGTTAACTTCAAAATACAAAAATTCATAAGAAACAACGGAATGTCTTCAAAAATATGAATTTTCATATGAAATATGATTTTTTTCATCAAAGTTCAGAAATTCATAAGAAACATGGAAAAAGTGATTATCCATGAAAATTCACTTAACAAAGTCAACTTTCATCATTTTTCATCGAACTGGCTCGTTTCCTGCCTCAGCGCGGTGTGCTCTCTGCATTGTGCTTCTCTGTCGCTGAAAATGCGATTCAAGAAGTCTCAGCGCTCTACGAGCAAGGGAAAGCGGTTTTTCAGACAAACGAATGTGTGCAGCTGAATGGGGCTAGTTTCTTTGACTTTTTCACATGTTAGGGGTCGACTATGATATGAAAAGTGATTGTTCACTTTAAAAAGCAAAAATTCATATTAAACACAGGAAAGTCATAAAAATATGAATTTTGATATGAAATATGATTTTTTCATCAAAGTTCAAAAATTCATAAGAAACATGGAAACATAAGAAACATGGATTATTCCATGAAAATTCACTTAACAAAGTCAACTTTCATCATTTTTCATCGAACTGGCTTGTTTCCTGCCTCAGCGAGGTACTCTCTGCATTGTGCTTGTCTGGCGCTGAAAATGCGATTCAAGAAGTCTCAGCGCTCTACGAGCAAGGGAAAGCGGTTTTTCAGACAAACGAATGTGTGCAGCTGAATGGGGCTAGTTTCTTTGACTTTTTCACATGTTAGGGGTCGACTATGATATGAAAAGTGATTGTTCACTTTAAAATGCAAAAATTCATATTAAACACAGGAAAGTCATAAAAAATATGAAATTTCATATGAAATATGATTTTTTTCATCAAAGTTCAAAAATTCATCAGAAACATGGAAAAAGTGATTATTCATGAAAATTCACTTAACAAAGTCAACTTTCATCATTTTTCATCGAACTGGCTCGTTTCCTGCCTCAGCACGGCTCTCTGCATTCTGCTTGTCTGGCGCTGAAAATGCGATTCCGCAAGTCTCAGCGCACTACGAGCAAGGGAAAGCGGTTTTTCAGTCAAACGCATGTGTGCAGCCAAATGGCCAGTTTTCTTTGACTTTGTTCACATGTTTGGGGTCGACTATGATATGAAAAGTGCTTGTTAACTTCAAAATGCAAAAATTCATAAGAAACAAAGGAAAGTCTTCAAAAATATGAATTTTCATATGAAATATGATTTTTTTCATCAAAGTTCAAAAATTCATAAGAAACATGGAAAAAGTTATATTCCATGAAAATTCACTTAACAAAGTCAACTTTCATCATTTTTCATCGAACTGTCTCGTTTCCTGCCTCAGCGCGAGGTGCTCTCTGCATTGTGCTTGTCTGGCGCTGAAAATGCGATTCCGCAAGTCTCAGCTCTCCACGAGCAAGGGAAAGCGGTTTTTCAGGCAATCGCTTGTTTGCAGCTGAATGGGGCAGTTTTCTTTGACTTTTTCACATGTTTGGGGTCGACTATGATATGAAATGAGATTGTTCACTTTAAAATGCGAAAATTCATATTAAACACAGGAAAGTCTTCAAAAATATGAATTTTCATATGAAATATGATTTTTTCATCAAAGTTCAAAAATTCATAAGAAACATGGAAAAAGTTATATTCCATGAAAATTCACTTAACAAAGTCAACTTTCATCATTTTTCATCGAACTGGCTCGTTTCCTGCCTCAGCCGGGTGCTCTCTGCATTGTGCTTCTCTGGCGCTGAAAATGCGATTCCGCAAGTCTCAGCTCTCCACGAGCAAGGTAAAGCGGTTTTTCAGGCAATCGCTTGTTTGCAGCTGAATGGGGCAGTTTTCTTTGACTTTTTCACATGTTTGGGGTCGACTATGATATGAAATGTGATTGTTCACTTTAGAATGCGAAAATTCATATTAAACACAGGAAAGTCTTCAAAAATATGAATTTTCATATGAAATATGATTTTTTTCATCAAAGTTCAAAAATTCATAAGAAACATGGAAAAAGTTATATTCCATGAAAATTCACTTAACAAAGTCAACTTTCATCATTTTTCATCGAACTGACTCGGTTCCTGTCTCAGCTGAGGTGCTCTCTGCATTGTGCTTGTCTGGCGCTGAAAATGCGATTCAAGAAGTCTCAGCGCCCTACGAGCAAGGGAAAGCGGTTTTTCAGACAAACGAATGTGTGCAGCTGAATGGGGCAATTTTCTTTGACTTTTTTCACATGTTAGGGGTCGACTATGATATGAAAAGTGATTGTTCACTTTAAAATGCGAAAATTCATATTAAACACAGGAAAGTCATAAAAAATATGAATTTTCATATGAATTATGACTTTTTTCATCAAAGTTCAAAAATTCATAAGAAACATGGAAAAAGTTATATTCCATGAAAATTCACCTAACAAAGTCAACTTTCATCATTTTTCATCGAACTGGCTCGTTTCCTGCCTCAGCGCGGTGTGCTCTCTGCATTGTGCTTGTCTGGCGCTGAAAATGCGATTCCGCAAGTCTCAGCGCCCTACGAGCAAGGGAAAGCGGTTTTTCAGACAAACGAATGTGTGCAGCTGAATGGGGCAATTTTCTTTGACTTTTTTCACATGTTAGGGGTCGACTATGATATGAAAAGTGCTTGTTCACTTTAAAATGCAAAAATTTATAAGAAACAAAGGAAAGTCTTCAAAAATATGAATTTTCATATGAAATATGATTTTTTTCATCAAATTTCAAAAATTCATAAGAAACATGGAAAAAGTTATATTCCATGAAAATTCACTTAACAAAGTCAACTTTCATCATTTTTCATCGAACTGGCTCGTTTCCTGCCTCAGCGCGGGGTGCTCTCTGCATTGTGCTTCTCTGGCGCTGAAAATGCGATTCCGCAAAGTCTCAGCGCTCTACGAGCAAGGGAAAGCGGTTTTCAGACAAACGAATGTGTGCAGCTGAATGGGGCTATTTTCTTTGACTTTTTCACATGTTAGGGGTCGACTATGATATGAAAAGTGCTTGTTCACTTTAAAATGCAAAAATTCATATTAAACACAGGAAAGTCATAAAAATATGAATTTTGATATGAAATATGATTTTTTCATCAAAGTTCAAAAATTCATAAGAAACATGGAAAAAGTGATTATCCATGAAAATTCACTTAACAAAGTCAACTTTCATCATTTTTCATCGAACTGGCTCGTTTCCTGCCTCAGCGCGGGGTGCTCTCTGCATTGTGCTTCTCTGTCACTGAAAATGCGATTCAAGAAGTCTCAGCGCTCTACGAGCAAGGGAAAGCGGTTTTTCAGACAAACGCATGTGTGCAGCCGAATGGGGCAGTTTTCTTTGACTTTTTTCACATGTTTGGGGTCGACAATGATATGAAAAGTGCTTGTTAACTTCAAAATACAAAAATTCATAAGAAACAACGGAATGTCTTCAAAAATATGAATTTTCATATGAAATATGATTTTTTTCATCAAAGTTCAAAAATTCATAAGAAACATGGAAAAAGTGATTATCCATGAAAATTCACTTAACAAAGTCAACTTTCATCATTTTTCATCGAACTGGCTCGTTTCCTGCCTAAGCGCGGTGTGCTCTCTGCATTGTGCTTCTCTGGCGCTGAAAATGCGATTCCGCAAGTCTCAGCGCTCTACGCGCAAGGGAAAGCGGTTTTTCAGACAAACGAATGTGTGCAGCTGAATGGGGCTATTTTCTTTGACTTTTTTCACATGTTAGGGGTCGACTATGATATGAAAAGTGCTTGTTCACTTTAAAAAGCAAAAATTCATATTAAACACAGGAAAGTCATAAAAAATATGAATTTTGATATGAAATATGATTTTTTTCATCAAAGTTCAAAAATTCATAAGAAACATGGAAACATAAGAAACATGGAAAAATTCCATGAAAATTCACTTAACAAAGTCAACTTTCATCATTTTTCATCGAACTGGCTTGTTTCCTGCCTCAGCGCGAGGTACTCTCTGCATTGTGCTTGTCTGGCGCTGAAAATGCGATTCCGCAAGTCTCAGCGCCCTACGAGCAAGGGAAAGCGGTTTTTCAGACAAACGAATGTGTGCAGCTGAATGGGGCAATTTTCTTTGACTTTTTTCACATGTTAGGGGTCGACTATGATATGAAAAGTGATTGTTCACTTTAAAATGCGAAAATTCATATTAAACACAGGAAAGTCTTCAAAAATATGAATTTTCATATGAAATATGATTTTTTTCATCAAAGTTCAAAAATTCATAAGAAACATGGAAAAAGTTATATTCCATGAAAATTCACTTAACAAAGTCAACTTTCATCATTTTTCATCGAACTGGCTCGTTTCCTGCCTCAGCGCGGGGTGCTCTCTGCATTGTGCTTCTCTGGCGCTGAAAATGCGATTCCGCAAGCCTCAGCGCTCTACGAGCAAGGGAAAGCGGTTTTTCAGACAAACGCATGTGTGCAGCCGAATGGGGCAGTTTTCTTTGACTTTTTTCACATGTTTGGGGTCGACTATGATATGAAAAGTGCTTGTTCACTTTAAAATGAAAAAATTCATAAGAAACAAAGGAAAGTCATAAAAAATATGGATTTTCATATGAAATATGATTTTTTTCATCAAAGTTCAAAAATTCATAAGAAACATGGAAAAAGTGATTATCCATGAAAATAAACTTAACAAAGTCAACTTTCATCATTTTTCATCGAACTGGCTCGTTTCCTGCCTCAGCGCGGGGTGCTCTCTGCATTGTGCTTCTCTGGCGCTGAAAATGCGATTCCGCAAGTCTCAGCGCTCTACGAGCAAGGGAAAGCGGTTTTTCAGACAATCGCATGTGTGCAGCCTAATGGGGCAGTTTTCTTTGACTTTTTTCACATGATTTGGGTCGACTATGATATGAAAAGTGCTTGTTAACTTCAAAATACAAAAATTCATAAGAAACAAAGGAATGTCTTCAAAAATATGAATTTTCATATGAAATATGATTTTTTTCATCAAAGTTCAAAAATTCATAAGAAACATGGAAAAAGTGATTATCCATGAAAATTCACTTAACAAAGTCAACTTTCATCATTTTTCATCGAACTGGCTCGTTTCCTGCCTAAGCGCGGGGTGCTCTCTGCATTGTGCTTCTCTGGCGCTGAAAATGCGATTCCGCAAGTCTCAGCGCTCTACGAGCAAGGGAAAGCGGTTTTTCAGACATACGAATGTGTGCAGCTGAATGGGGCTATTTTCTTTGACTTTTTTCACATGTTAGGGGTCGACTATGATATGAAAAGTGCTTGTTCACTTTAAAATGCAAAAATTCATATTAAACACAGGAAAGTCATAAAAAATATGAATTTTGATATGAAATATGATTTTTTTCATCAAAGTTCAAAAATTCATAAGAAACATGGAAAAAGTGATTATCCATGAAAATAAACTTAACAAAGTCAACTTTCATCATTTTTCATCGAACTGGCTCGTTTCCTGCCTCAGCGCGGGGTGCTCTCTGCATTGTGCTACTCTGGCGCTGAAAATGCGATTCCGCAAGTCTCAGCTATCTACGAGCAAGGGAAAGCGGTTTTTCAGGCAATCGCTTGTTTGCAGCTGAATGGGGCAGTTTTCTTTGACTTTTTTCACATGTTTGGGGTCGACTATGATATGAAAAGTGATTGTTCACTTTAAAATGAGAAAATTCATATTAAACACAGGAAAGTCATAAAAAATAAGAATTTTCATATGAAATATGATTTTTTTCATCAAAGTTCAAAAATTCATAAGAAACATGGAAAAAGTTATATTCCATGAAAATTCACTTAACAAAGTCAACTTTCATCATTTTTCATCGAACTGGCTCGTTTCCTGCCTCAGCGCGAGGTGCTCTCTGCATTGTGCTTGTCTGGCGCTGAAAATGCGATTCCGCAAGTCTCAGCTCTCCACGACCAAGGGAAAGCGGTTTTTCAGGCAATCGCTTGTTTGCAGCTGAATGGGGCAGTTTTCTTTGACTTTTTCACATGTTTGGGGTCGACTATGATATGAAAAGTGATTGTTCACTTTAAAATGAGAAAATTCATATTAAACACAGGAAAGTCATAAAAATAAGAATTTTCATATGAAATATGATTTTTCATCAAAGTTCAAAAATTCATAAGAAACATGGAAAAAGTTATATTCCATGAAAATTCACTTAACAAAGTCAACTTTCATCATTTTTCATCGAACTGTCTCGTTTCCTGCCTCAGCGAGGTGCTCTCTGCATTGTGCTTGTCTGGCGCTGAAAATGCGATTCCGCAAGTCTCAGCTCTCCACGACCAAGGGAAAGCGGTTTTTCAGGCAATCGCTTGTTTGCAGCTGAATGGGGCAGTTTTCTTTGACTTTTTCACATGTTTGGGGTCGACTATGATATGAAATGTGATTGTTCACTTTAGAATGCGAAAATTCATATTAAACACAGGAAAGTCTTCAAAAATATGAATTTTCATATGAAATATGATTTTTCATCAAAGTTCAAAAATTCATAAGAAACATGGAAAAGTTATATTCCATGAAAATTCACTTAACAAAGTCAACTTTCATCATTTTTCATCGAACTGGCTCGTTTCCTGCCTCAGCGCGAGGTGCTCTCTGCATTGTGCTTGTCTGGCGCTGAAAATGCGATTCCGCAAGTCTCAGCGCCCTACGAGCAAGGGAAAGCGGTTTTTCAGACAAACGAATGTGTGCAGCTGAATGGGGCAATTTTCTTTGACTTTTTTCACATGTTAGGGGTCGACTATGATATGAAAAGTGATTGTTCACTTTAAAATGAAAAATTCATATTAAACACAGGAAAGTCATAAAAAATATGAATTTTCATATGAATTATGACTTTTTTCATCAAAGTTCAAAAATTCATAAGAAACATGGAAAAAGTTATATTCCATGAAAATTCACCTAACAAAGTCAACTTTCATCATTTTTCATCGAACTGGCTCGTTTCCTGCCTCAGCGCGGTGTGCTCTCTGCATTGTGCTTGTCTGGCGCTGAAAATGCGATTCCGCAAGTCTCAGCGCCCTACGAGCAAGGGAAAGCGGTTTTTCAGACAAACGAATGTGTGCAGCTGAATGGGGCAATTTTCTTTGACTTTTTTCACATGTTAGGGGTCGACTATGATATGAAAAGTGCTTGTTAACTTCAAAATGCAAAAATTCATAAGAAACAAAGGAAAGTCTTCAAAAATATGAATTTTCATATGAAATATGATTTTTTTCATCAAAGTTCAAAAATTCATAAGAAACATGGAAAAAGTGATTATCCATGAAAATTCACTTAACAAAATCAACTTTCATCATTTTTCATCGAACTGGCTCGTTTCCTGCCTCAGCGCGGGGTGCTCTCTGCATTGTGCTTCTCTGGCGCTGAAAATGCGATTCCGCAAGTCTCAGCTCTCTACGAGCAAGGGAAAGCGGTTTTTCAGACAAACGAATGTGTGCAGCTGAATGGGGCAATTTTCTTTGACTTTTTTCACATGTTCTATGTACTATGATATGAAAAGTGCTTGTTCACTTTAAAATGAAAAAATTCATAAGAAACAAAGGAAAGTCATAAAAAATATGGATTTTCATATGAAATATGATTTTTTTCATCAAAGTTCAAAAATTCATAAGAAACATGGAAAAAGTGATTATCCATGAAAATTCACTTAACAAAGTCAACTTTCATCATTTTTCATCGAACTGGCTCGTTTCCTGCCTCAGCGCGGGGTGCTCTCTGCATTGTGCTTCTCTGGCGCTGAAAATGCGATTCCGCAAGTCTCAGCGCTCTACGAGCAAGGGAAAGCGGTTTTTCAGACAAACGCATGTGTGCAGCCGAATGGGGCAGTTTTCTTTGACTTTTTTCACATGTTTGGGGTCGACTATGATATGAAAAGTGCTTGGTCACTTTAAAATGCAAACATTCATAAGTAACAAAGGAAAGTCATAAAAAACATGTTTTTTGATATGAATTATGATTTTTTTCATCAAAGTTCAAAAATTCATAAGAAACATGGAATAAGTGATTATCCATGAAAATTCACTTAACAAAGTCAACTTTCATCATTTTTCATCGAACTGGCTCGTTTCCTGCCTAAGCGCGGGGTGCTCTCTGCATTGTGCTTCTCTGGCGCTGAAAATGCGATTCCGCAAGTCTCAGCGCTCTACGAGCAAGGGAAAGCGGTTTTTCAGACAAACGAATGTGTGCAGCTGAATGGGGCTATTTTCTTTGACTTTTTTCACATGTTAGGGGTCGACTATGATATGAAAAGTGCTTGTTCACTTTAAAATGCAAAAATTCATATTAAACACAGGAAAGTCATAAAAAATATGAATTTTGATATGAAATATGATTTTTTTCATCAAAGTTCAAAAATTCATAAGAAACATGGAAAAAGTGATTATCCATGAAAATTCACTTAACAAAGTCAACTTTCATCATTTTTCATCGAACTGGCTCGTTTCCTGCCTCAGCGCGGGGTGCTCTCTGCATTGTGCTTCTCTGGCGCTGAAAATGCGATTCCGCAAGTCTCAGCTCTCTACGAGCAAGGGAAAGCGGTTTTTCAGGCAATCGCTTGTTTGCAGCTGAATGGGGCAGTTTTCTTTGACTTTTTTCACATGTTTGGGGTCGACTATGATATGAAAAGTGCTTGTTCACTTTAAAATGAAAAAATTCATAAGAAACAAAGGAAAGTCATAAAAAATATGGATTTTCATATGAAATATGATTTTTTTCATCAAAGTTCAAAAATTCATAAGAAACATGGAAAAAGTGATTATCCATGAAAATTCACTTAACAAAATTAACTTTCATCATTTTTCATCGAACTGGCTCGTTTCCTGCCTCAGCGCGGGGTGCTCTCTGCATTGTGCTTCTCTGGCGCTGAAAATGCGATTCCGCAAGCCTCAGCGCTCTACGAGCAAGGGAAAGCGGTTTTTCAGACAAACGCATGTGTGCAGCCGAATGGGGCAGTTTTCTTTGACTTTTTTCACATGTTTGGGGTCGACTATGATTTGAAAAGTGCTTGTTCACTTTAAAATGAAAAAATTCATAAGAAACAAAGGAAAGTCATAAAAAATATGGATTTTCATATGAAATATGATTTTTTTCATCAAAGTTCAAAAATTCATAAGAAACATGGAAAAAGTGATTATCCTTGAAAATTCACTTAACAAAGTCAACTTTCATCATTTTTCATCGAACTGGCTCGTTTCCTGCCTCAGCGCGGTGTGCTCTCTGCATTGTGCTTGTCTGGCGCTGAAAATGCGATTCCGCAAGTCTCAGCGCCCTACGAGCAAGGGAAAGCGGTTTTTCAGACAAACGAATGTGTGCAGCTGAATGGGGCAATTTTCTTTGACTTTTTTCACATGTTAGGGGTCGACTATGATATGAAAAGTGATTGTTCACTTTAAAATGAAAAAATTCATAAGAAACAAAGGAAAGTCATAAAAAATATGGATTTTCATATGAAATATGATTTTTTTCATCAAAGTTCAAAAATTCATCAGAAACATGGAAAAAGTGATTATCCATGAAAATTCACTTAACAAAGTCAACTTTCATCATTTTTCATCGAACTGGCTCGTTTCCTGCCTCAGCGCGGGGTGCTCTCTGCATTGTGCTTCTCTGGCGCTGAAAATGCGATTCCGCAAGTCTCAGCGCTCTACGAGCAAGGGAAAGCGGTTTTTCAGACAAACGCATGTGTGCGGCCGAATGGGGCAGTTTTCTTTGACTTTTTTCACATGTTTGGGGTCGACTATGATATGAAAAGTGCTTGTTCACTTTAAAATGAAAAAATTCATAAGAAACAAAGGAAAGTCATAAAAAATATGGATTTTCATATGAAATATGATTTTTTTCATCAAAGTTCAAAAATTCATCAGAAACATGGAAAAAGTGATTATCCTTGAAAATTCACTTAACAAAGTCAACTTTCATCATTTTTCATCGAACTGGCTCGTTTCCTGCCTCAGCGCGGGGTGCTCTCTGCATTGTGCTTCTCTGGCGCTGAAAATGCGATTCCGCAAGTCTCAGCGCTCTACGAGCAAGGGAAAGCGGTTTTTCAGACAAACGCATGTGTGCAGCCGAATGGGGCAGTTTTCTTTGACTTTTTTCACATGTTTGGGGTCGACTATGATATGAAAAGTGCTTGTTCACTTTAAAATGAAAAAATTCATAAGAAACAAAGGAAAGTCACAAAAAATATGGATTTTCATATGAAATATGATTTTTTTCATCAAAGTTCAAAAATTCATAAGAAACATGGAAAAAGTGATTATCCATGAAAATTCACTTAACAAAGTCAACTTTCATCATTTTTCATCGAACTGGCTCGTTTCCTGCCTCAGCGCGGGGTGCTCTCTGCATTGTGCTTCTCTGGCGCTGAAAATGCGATTCCGCAAGTCTCAGCGCTCTACGAGCAAGGGAAAGCGGTTTTTCAGACAAACGCATGTGTGCAGCTGAATGGGGCAGTTTTCTTTGACTTTTTTCACATGTTTGGGGTCGACTATGATATGAAAAGTGCTTGTTCACTTTAAAATGAAAAAATTCATATTAAACACAGGAAAGTCATAAAAAATATGAATTTTCATATGAAATATGATTTTTTTCATCAAAGTTCAAAAATTCATAAGAAACATGGAAAAAGTTATATTCCATGAAAATTCACTTAACAAAGTCAACTTTCATCATTTTTCATCGAACTGGCTCGTTTCCTGCCTCAGCGCGAGGTGCTCTCTGCATTGTGCTTGTCTGGCGCTGAAAATGCGATTCCGCAAGTCTCAGCGCCCTACGAGCAAGGGAAAGCGGTTTTTCAGACAAACGAATGTGTGCAGCTGAATGGGGCAATTTTCTTTGACTTTTTTCACATGTTAGGGGTCGACTATGATATGAAAAGTGATTGTTCACTTTAAAATGAAAAAATTCATAAGAAACAAAGGAAAGTCATAAAAAATATGGATTTTCATATGAAATATGATTTTTTTCATCAAAGTTCAAAAATTCATAAGAAACATGGAAAAAGTGATTATCCATGAAAATTCACTTAACAAAGTCAACTTTCATCATTTTTCATCGAACTGGCTCGTTTCCTGCCTCAGCGCGGGGTGCTCTCTGCATTGTGCTTCTCTGGCGCTGAAAATGCGATTCCGCAAGTCTCAGCTCTCTACGAGCAAGGGAAAGCGGTTTTTCAGGCAATCGCTTGTTTGCAGCTGAATGGGGCAGTTTTCTTTGACTTTTTTCACATGTTTGGGGTCGACTATGATATGAAAAGTGCTTGTTCACTTTAAAATGAAAAAATTCATAAGAAACAAAGGAAAGTCATAAAAAATATGAATTTTGATATGAAATATGATTTTTTACATCCAAGTTCAAAAATTCATAAGAAACATGGAAAAAGTGATTATCCATGAAAATTCACTTAACAAAGTCAACTTTCATCATTTTTCATCGAACTGGCTCGTTTCCTGCCTCAGCGCGGGGTGCTCTCTGCATTGTGCTTCTCTGGCGCTGAAAATGCGATTCCGCAAGTCTCAGCGCTCTACGAGCAAGGGAAAGCGGTTTTTCAGACAAACGCATGTGTGCAGCCGAATGGGGCAGTTTTCTTTGACTTTTTTTACATGTTTGGGGTCGACTATGATATGAAATGTGATTGTTCACTTTAAAATGCGAAAATTCATATTAAACACAGGAAAGTCTTCAAAAATATGAATTTTCATATGAAATATGATTTTTTTCATCAAAGTTCAAAAATTCATAAGAAACATGGAAAAAGTTATATTCCATGAAAATTCACTTAACAAAGTCAACTTTCATCATTTTTCATCGAACTGGCTCGTTTCCTGCCTCAGCGCGGGGTGCTCTCTGCATTGTGCTTCTCTGGCGCTGAAAATGCGATTCCGCAAGTCTCAGCGCTCTACGAGCAAGGGAAAGCGGTTTTTCAGACAAACGCATGTGTGCAGCCGAATGGGGCAGTTTTCTTTGACTTTTTTCACATGTTTGGGGTCGACTATGATATGAAAAGTGCTTGTTCAGTTTAAAATGAAAAAAATTCATAAGAAACAAAGGAAAGTATTCAAAAATATGAATTTTCATATGAAATATGATTTTTTTCATCAAAGTTCAAAAATTCATAAGAAACATGGAAAAAGTTATATTCCATGAAAATTCACTTAACAAAGTCAACTTTCATCATTTTTCATCGAACTGGCTCGTTTCCTGCCTAAGCGCGGGGTGCTCTCTGCATTGTGCTTCTCTGGCGCTGAAAATGCGATTCCGCAAGTCTCAGCGCTCTACGAGCAAGGGAAAGCGGTTTTTCAGACAAACGAATGTGTGCAGCTGAATGGGGCTATTTTCTTTGACTTTTTTCACATGTTAGGGGTCGACTATGATATGAAAAGTGCTTGTTCACTTTAAAATGCAAAAATTCATATTAAACACAGGAAAGTCATAAAAAATATGAATTTTGATATGAAATATGATTTTTTTCATCAAAGTTCAAAAATTCATAAGAAACATGGAAAAAGTGATTATCCATGAAAATAAACTTAACAAAGTCAACTTTCATCATTTTTCATCGAACTGGCTCGTTTCCTGCCTCAGCGCGGTGTGCTCTCTGCATTGTGCTTCTCTGGCGCTGAAAATGCGATTCCGCAAGTCTCAGCTCTCTACGAGCAAGGGAAAGCGGTTTTTCAGGCAATCGCTTGTTTGCAGCTGAATGGGGCAGTTTTCTTTGACTTTTTTCACATGTTTGGGGTCGACTATGATATGAAAAGTGATTGTTCACTTTAAAATGAGAAAATTCATATTAAACACAGGAAAGTCATAAAAAATATGAATTTTCATATGAAATATGATTTTTTTCATCAAAGTTCAAAAATTCATAAGAAACATGGAAAAAGTTATATTCCATGAAAATTCACTTAACAAAGTCAACTTTCATCATTTTTCATCGAACTGGCTCGTTTCCTGCCTCAGCGCGAGGTGCTCTCTGCATTGTGCTTGTCTGGCGCTGAAAATGCGATTCCGCAAGTCTCAGCGCTCTACGAGCAAGGGAAAGCGGTTTTTCAGACAAACGCATGTGTGCAGCTGAATGGGGCAGTTTTCTTTGACTTTTTTCACATGTTTGGGGTCGACTATGATATGAAAAGTGATTGTTCACTTTAAAATGAGAAAATTCATATTAAACACAGGAAAGTCATAAAAAATATGAATTTTCATATGAAATATGATTTTTTTCATCAAAGTTCAAAAATTCATAAGAAACATGGAAAAAGTGATTATCCATGAAAATTCACTTAACAAAGTCAACTTTCATCATTTTTCATCGAACTGGCTCGTTTCCTGCCTCAGCGCGGGGTGCTCTCTGCATTGTGCTTCTCTGGCGCTGAAAATGCGATTCCGCAAGTCTCAGCTCTCCACGAGCAAGGGAAAGCGGTTTTTCAGGCAATCGCTTGTTTGCAGCTGAATGGGGCAGTTTTCTTTGACTTTTTTCACATGTTTGGGGTCGACTATGATATGAAAAGTGCTTGTTCACTTTAAAATACGAAAATTCATATTAAACACAGGAAAGTCATAAAAAATATGAATTTTCATATGAATTATGATTTTTTTCATCAAAGTTCAAAAATTCATAAGAAACATGGAAAAAGTGATTATCCATGAAAATTCACTTAACAAAGTCAACTTTCATCATTTTTCATCGAACTGGCTCGTTTCCTGCCTCAGCGCGGGGTGCTCTCTGCATTGTGCTTCTCTGGCGCTGAAAATGCGATTCCGCAAGTCTCAGCTCTCCACGAGCAAGGGAAAGCGGTTTTTCAGGCAATCGCTTGTTTGCAGCTGAATGGGGCAGTTTTCTTTGACTTTTTTCACATGTTTGGGGTCGACTATGATATGAAAAGTGATTGTTCACTTTAAAATGCGAAAATTCATATTAAACACAGGAAAGTCTTCAAAAATATGAATTTTCATATGAAATATGATTTTTTTCATCAAAGTTCAAAAATTCATAAGAAACATGGAAAAAGTTATATTCCATGAAAATTCACTTAACAAAGTCAACTTTCATCATTTTTCATCGAACTGGCTCGTTTCCTGCCTCAGCGCGGGGTGCTCTCTGCATTGTGCTTCTCTGGCGCTGAAAATGCGATTCCGCAAGTCTCAGCGCTCTACGAGCAAGGGAAAGCGGTTTTTCAGACAAACGAATGTGTGCAGCTGAATGGGGCTATTTTCTTTGACTTTTTTCACATGTTAGGGGTCGACTATGATATGAAAAGTGATTGTTCACTTTAAAATGAAAAAATTCATAAGAAACAAAGGAAAGTCATAAAAAAATATGGATTTTCATATGAAATATGATTTTTTTCATCAAAGTTCAAAAATTCATAAGAAACATGGAAAAAGTGATTATCCATGAAAATTCACTTAACAAAGTCAACTTTCATCATTTTTCATCGAACTGGCTCGTTTCCTGCCTCAGCGCGAGGTGCTCTCTGCATTGTGCTTGTCTGGCGCTGAAAATGCGATTCCGCAAGTCTCAGCGCCCTACGAGCAAGGGAAAGCGGTTTTTCAGACAAACGAATGTGTGCAGCTGAATGGGGCAATTTTCTTTGACTTTTTTCACATGTTTGGGGTCGACTATGATATGAAAAGTGATTGTTCACTTTAAAATGCGAAAATTCATATTAAACACAGGAAAGTCATAAAAAATATGAATTTTGATATGAAATATGATTTTTTTCATCAAAGTTCAAAAATTCATAAGAAACATGGAAAAAGTGATTATCCATGAAAATTCACTTAACAAAGTCAACTTTCATCATTTTTCATCGAACTGGCTCGTTTCCTGCCTCAGCGCGGGGTGCTCTCTGCATTGTGCTTCTCTGGCGCTGAAAATGCGATTCCGCAAGTCTCAGCGCTCTACGAGCAAGGGAAAGCGGTTTTTCAGACAAACGAATGTGTGCAGCTGAATGGGGCAGTTTTCTTTGACTTTTTTCACATGTTTGGGGTCGACTATGATATGAAAAGTGATTGTTCACTTTAAAATGCGAAAATTCATATTAAACACAGGAAAGTCATAAAAAATATGAATTTTCATATGAAATATGATTTTTTTCATCAAAGTTCAAAAATTCATAAGAAACATGGAAAAAGTGATTATCCATGAAAATTCACTTAACAAAGTCAACTTTCATCATTTTTCATCGAACTGGCTCGTTTCCTGCCTCAGCGCGGGGTGCTCTCTGCATTGTGCTTCTCTGGCGCTGAAAATGCGATTCCGCAAGTCTCAGCTCTCTACGAGCAAGGGAAAGCGGTTTTTCAGGCAATCGCTTGTTTGCAGCTGAATGGGGCAGTTTTCTTTGACTTTTTTCACATGTTTGGGGTCGACTATGATATGAAAAGTGATTGTTCACTTTAAAATGAGAAAATTCATATTAAACACAGGAAAGTCATAAAAAATATGAATTTTCATATGAAATATGATTTTTTTCATCAAAGTTCAAAAATTCATAAGAAACATGGAAAAAGTTATATTCCATGAAAATTCACTTAACAAAGTCAACTTTCATCATTTTTCATCGAACTGGCTCGTTTCCTGCCTCAGCGCGAGGTGCTCTCTGCATTGTGCTTGTCTGGCGCTGAAAATGCGATTCCGCAAGTCTCAGCTCTCCACGAGCAAGGGAAAGCGGTTTTTCAGGCAATCGCTTGTTTGCAGCTGAATGGGGCAGTTTTCTTTGACTTTTTTCACATGTTTGGGGTCGACTATGATATGAAATGTGATTGTTCACTTTAAAATGCGAAAATTCATATTAAACACAGGAAAGTCATAAAAAATATGAATTTTCATATGAATTATGATTTTTTTCATCAAAGTTCAAAAATTCATAAGAAACATGGAAAAAGTGATTATCCATGAAAATTCACTTAACAAAGTCAACTTTCATCATTTTTCATCGAACTGGCTCGTTTCCTGCCTCAGCGCGGGGTGCTCTCTGCATTGTGCTTCTCTGGCGCTGAAAATGCGATTCCGCAAGTCTCAGCGCTCTACGAGCAAGGGAAAGCGGTTTTTCAGACAAACGCATGTGTGCAGCCGAATGGGGCAGTTTTCTTTGACTTTTTTCACATGTTTGGGGTCGACTATGATATGAAAAGTGCTTGTTCAGTTTAAAATGAAAAAAATTCATAAGAAACAAAGGAAAGTATTCAAAAATATGAATTTTCATATGAAATATGATTTTTTTCATCAAAGTTCAAAAATTCATAAGAAACATGGAAAAAGTTATATTCCATGAAAATTCACTTAACAAAGTCAACTTTCATCATTTTTCATCGAACTGGCTCGTTTCCTGCCTCAGCGCGGGGTGCTCTCTGCATTGTGCTTCTCTGGCGCTGAAAATGCGATTCCGCAAGTCTCAGCTCTCCACGAGCAAGGGAAAGCGGTTTTTCAGACAAACGCATGTGTGCAGCTGAATGGGGCAGTTTTCTTTGACTTTTTTCACATGTTTGGGGTCGACTATGATATGAAATGTGATTGTTCACTTTAAAATGCGAAAATTCATATTAAACACAGGAAAGTCTTCAAAAATATGAATTTTCATATGAAATATGATTTTTTTCATCAAAGTTCAAAAATTCATAAGAAACATGGAAAAAGTTATATTCCATGAAAATTCACTTAACAAAGTCAACTTTCATCATTTTTCATCGAACTGGCTCGTTTCCTGCCTCAGCGCGGGGTGCTCTCTGCATTGTGCTTCTCTGGCGCTGAAAATGCGATTCCGCAAGTCTCAGCGCTCTACGAGCAAGGGAAAGCGGTTTTTCAGACAAACGAATGTGTGCAGCTGAATGGGGCTATTTTCTTTGACTTTTTTCACATGTTAGGGGTCGACTATGATATGAAAAGTGCTTGTTCACTTTAAAATGCAAAAATTCATATTAAACACAGGAAAGTCATAAAAAATATGAATTTTGATATGAAATATGATTTTTTTCATCAAAGTTCAAAAATTCATAAGAAACATGGAAAAAGTGATTATCCATGAAAATTCACTTAACAAAGTCAACTTTCATCATTTTTCATCGAACTGGCTCGTTTCCTGCCTCAGCGCGGGGTGCTCTCTGCATTGTGCTTCTCTGGCGCTGAAAATGCGATTCCGCAAGTCTCAGCTCTCTACGAGCAAGGGAAAGCGGTTTTTCAGGCAATCGCTTGTTTGCAGCTGAATGGGGCAGTTTTCTTTGACTTTTTTCACATGTTTGGGGTCGACTATGATATGAAAAGTGCTTGTTCACTTTAAAATGAAAAAATTCATAAGAAACAAAGGAAAGTCATAAAAAATATGGATTTTCACATGAAATATGATTTTTTTCATCAAAGTTAAAAAATTCATAAGAAACATGGAAAAAGTGATTATCCATGAAAATTCACTTAACAAAGTCAACTTTCATCATTTTTCATCGAACTGGCTCGTTTCCTGCCTCAGCGCGGGGTGCTCTCTGCATTGTGCTTCTCTGGCGCTGAAAATGCGATTCCGCAAGTCTCAGCGCTCTACGAGCAAGAGAAAGCGGTTTTTCAGACAAACGAATGTGTCCAGCTGAATGGGGCTAGTTTCTTTGACTTTTTTCACATGTTAGGGGTCGACTATGATATGAAAAGTGATTGTTCACTTTAAAATGAGAAAATTCATATTAAACACAGGAAAGTCATAAAAAATATGAATTTTCATATGAAATATGATTTTTTTCATCAAAGTTCAAAAATTCATAAGAAACATGGAAAAAGTGATTATCCATGAAAATTCACTTAACAAAGTCAACTTTCATCATTTTTCATCGAACTGGCTCGTTTCCTGCCTCAGCGCGGTGTGCTCTCTGCATTGTGCTTCTCTGGCGCTGAAAATGCGATTCCGCAAGTCTCAGCTCTCTACGAGCAAGGGAAAGCGGTTTTTCAGACAAACGCATGTGTGCAGCCGATTGGGGCAGTTTTCTTTGACTTTTTTCACATGTTTGGGGTCGACTATGATATGAAAAGTGATTGTTCACTTTAAAATGAAAAAATTCATAAGAAACAAAGGAAAGTCATAAAAAATATGGATTTTCATATGAAATATGATTTTTTTCATCAAAGTTCAAAAATTCATCAGAAACATGGAAAAAGTGATTATCCATGAAAATTCACTTAACAAAGTCAACTTTCATCATTTTTCATCGAACTGGCTCGTTTCCTGCCTCAGCGCGGGGTGCTCTCTGCATTGTGCTTCTCTGGCGCTGAAAATGCGATTCCGCAAGTCTCAGCGCTCTACGAGCAAGGGAAAGCGGTTTTTCAGACAAACGCATGTGTGCGGCCGAATGGGGCAGTTTTCTTTGACTTTTTTCACATGTTTGGGGTCGACTATGATATGAAAAGTGCTTGTTCACTTTAAAATGAAAAAATTCATAAGAAACAAAGGAAAGTCATAAAAAATATGGATTTTCATATGAAATATGATTTTTTTCATCAAAGTTCAAAAATTTATAAGAAACATGGAAAAAGTGATTATCCATGAAAATTCACTTAACAAAATTAACTTTCATCATTTTTCATCGAACTGGCTCGTTTCCTGCCTCAGCGCGGGGTGCTCTCTGCATTGTGCTTCTCTGGCGCTGAAAATGCGATTCCGCAAGCCTCAGCGCTCTACGAGCAAGGGAAAGCGGTTTTTCAGACAAACGCATGTGTGCAGCCGAATGGGGCAGTTTTCTTTGACTTTTTTCACATGTTTGGGGTCGACTATGATATGAAAAGTGCTTGTTCACTTTAAAATGAAAAAATTCATAAGTAACAAAGGAAAGTCATAAAAAATATGGATTTTCATATGAAATATGATTTTTTTCATCAAAGTTCAAAAATTCATAAGAAACATGGAAAAAGTGATTATCCTTGAAAATTCACTTAACAAAGTCAACTTTCATCATTTTTCATCGAACTGGCTCGTTTCCTGCCTCAGCGCGGGGTGCTCTCTGCATTGTGCTTTTCTGGCGCTGAAAATGCGATTCCGCAAGTCTCAGCGCCCTACGAGCAAGGGAAAGCGGTTTTTCAGACAAACGAATGTGTGCAGCTGAATGGGGCAATTTTCTTTGACTTTTTTCACATGTTAGGGGTCGACTATGATATGAAAAGTGATTGTTCACTTTAAAATGAAAAAATTCATAAGAAACAAAGGAAAGTCATAAAAAATATGGATTTTCATATGAAATATGATTTTTTTCATCAAAGTTCAAAAATTCATCAGAAACATGGAAAAAGTGATTATCCATGAAAATTCACTTAACAAAGTCAACTTTCATCATTTTTCATCGAACTGGCTCGTTTCCTGCCTCAGCGCGGGGTGCTCTCTGCATTGTGCTTCTCTGGCGCTGAAAATGCGATTCCGCAAGTCTCAGCGCTCTACGAGCAAGGGAAAGCGGTTTTTCAGACAAACGCATGTGTGCGGCCGAATGGGGCAGTTTTCTTTGACTTTTTTCACATGTTTGGGGTCGACTATGATATGAAAAGTGCTTGTTCACTTTAAAATGAAAAAATTCATAAGAAACAAAGGAAAGTCATAAAAAATATGGATTTTCATATGAAATATGATTTTTTTCATCAAAGTTCAAAAATTTATAAGAAACATGGAAAAAGTGATTATCCATGAAAATTCACTTAACAAAATTAACTTTCATCATTTTTCATCGAACTGGCTCGTTTCCTGCCTCAGCGCGGGGTGCTCTCTGCATTGTGCTTCTCTGGCGCTGAAAATGCGATTCCGCAAGCCTCAGCGCTCTACGAGCGAGGGAAAGCGGTTTTTCAGACAAACGCATGTGTGCAGCCGAATGGGGCAGTTTTCTTTGACTTTTTTCACATGTTTGGGGTCGACTATGATTTGAAAAGTGCTTGTTCACTTTAAAATGAAAAAATTCATAAGTAACAAAGGAAAGTCATAAAAAATATGGATTTTCATATGAAATATGATTTTTTTCATCAAAGTTCAAAAATTCATAAGAAACATGGAAAAAGTGATTATCCTTGAAAATTCACTTAACAAAGTCAACTTTCATCATTTTTCATCGAACTGGCTCGTTTCCTGCCTCAGCGCGGTGTGCTCTCTGCATTGTGCTTGTCTGGCGCTGAAAATGCGATTCCGCAAGTCTCAGCGCCCTACGAGCAAGGGAAAGCGGTTTTTCAGACAAACGAATGTGTGCAGCTGAATGGGGCAATTTTCTTTGACTTTTTTCACATGTTAGGGGTCGACTATGATATGAAAAGTGATTGTTCACTTTAAAATGAAAAAATTCATAAGAAACAAAGGAAAGTCATAAAAAATATGGATTTTCATATGAAATATGATTTTTTTCATCAAAGTTCAAAAATTCATCAGAATCATGGAAAAAGTGATTATCCATGAAAATTCACTTAACAAAGTCAACTTTCATCATTTTTCATCGAACTGGCTCGTTTCCTGCCTCAGCGCGGGGTGCTCTCTGCATTGTGCTTCTCTGGCGCTGAAAATGCGATTCCGCAAGTCTCAGCGCTCTACGAGCAAGGGAAAGCGGTTTTTCAGACAAACGCATGTGTGCAGCCGAATGGGGCAGTTTTCTTTGACTTTTTTTACATGTTTGGGGTCGACTATGATATGAAAAGTGCTTGTTAACTTCAAAATACAAAAATTCATAAGAAACAACGGAATGTCTTCAAAAATATGAATTTTCATATGAAATATGATTTTTTTCATCAAAGTTCAAAAATTCATAAGAAACATGGAAAAAGTGATTATCCATGAAAATAAACTTAACAAAGTCAACTTTCATCATTTTTCATCGAACTGGCTCGTTTCCTGCCTCAGCGCGGGGTGCTCTCTGCATTGTGCTTCTCTGGCGCTGAAAATGCGATTCCGCAAGTCTCAGCTCTCTACGAGCAAGGGAAAGCGGTTTTTCAGGCAATCGCTTGTTTGCAGCTGAATGGGGCAGTTTTCTTTGACTTTTTTCACATGTTTGGGGTCGACTATGATATGAAAAGTGATTGTTCACTTTAAAATGAGAAAATTCATATTAAACACAGGAAAGTCATAAAAAATATGAATTTTCATATGAAATATGATTTTTTTCATCAAAGTTCAAAAATTCATAAGAAACATGGAAAAAGTTATATTCCATGAAAATTCACTTAACAAAGTCAACTTTCATCATTTTTCATCGAACTGGCTCGTTTCCTGCCTCAGCGCGGGGTGCTCTCTGCATTGTGCTTCTCTGGCGCTGAAAATGCGATTCCGCAAGTCTCAGCGCCCTACGAGCAAGGGAAAGCGGTTTTTCGGACAAACGAATGTGTGCAGCTGAATGGGGCTAGTTTCTTTGACTTTTTTCACATGTTAGGGGTCGACTATGATATGAAAAGTGCTTGTTCACTTTAAAATGCAAAAATTCATATTAAACACAGGAAAGTCATAAAAAATATGAATTTTGATATGAAATATGATTTTTTTCATCAAAGTTCAAAAATTCATAAGAAACATGGAAAAAGTGATTATCCATGAAAATTCACTTAACAAAGTCAACTTTCATCATTTTTCATCGAACTGGCTCGTTTCCTGCCTCAGCGCGGGGTGCTCTCTGCATTGTGCTTCTCTGGCGCTGAAAATGCGATTCCGCAAGTCTCAGCTCTCCACGAGCAAGGGAAAGCGGTTTTTCAGGCAATCGCTTGTTTGCAGCTGAATGGGGCAGTTTTCTTTGACTTTTTTCACATGTTTGGGGTCGACTATGATATGAAATGTGATTGTTCACTTTAAAATGCGAAAATTCATATTAAACACAGGAAAGTCTTCAAAAATATGAATTTTCATATGAAATATGATTTTTTTCATCAAAGTTCAAAAATTCATAAAAAACATGGAAAAAGTTATATTCCATGAAAATTCACTTAACAAAGTCAACTTTCATCATTTTTCATCGAACTGGCTCGTTTCCTGCCTCAGCGCGGGGTGCTCTCTGCATTGTGCTTCTCTGGCGCTGAAAATGCGATTCCGCAAGTCTCAGCGCTCTACGAGCAAGGGAAAGCGGTTTTTCAGACAAACGAATGTGTGCAGCTGAATGGGGCTATTTTCTTTGACTTTTTTCACATGTTAGGGGTCGACTATGATATGAAAAGTGATTGTTCACTTTAAAATGAAAAAATTCATATTAAACACAGGAAAGTCATAAAAAATATGAATTTTCATATGAAATATGATTTTTTTCATCAAAGTTCAAAAATTCATAAGAAACATGGAAAAAGTGATTATCCATGAAAATTCACTTAACAAAGTCAACTTTCATCATTTTTCATCGAACTGGCTCGTTTCCTGCCTCAGCGCGGTGTGCTCTCTGCATTGTGCTTCTCTGGCGCTGAAAATGCGATTCCGCAAGTCTCAGCTCTCTACGAGCAAGGGAAAGCGGTTTTTCAGACAAACGCATGTGTGCAGCCGATTGGGGCAGTTTTCTTTGACTTTTTTCACATGTTTGGGGTCGACTATGATATGAAAAGTGATTGTTCACTTTAAAATGAAAAAATTCATAAGAAACAAAGGAAAGTCATAAAAAATATGGATTTTCATATGAAATATGATTTTTTTCATCAAAGTTCAAAAATTCATCAGAAACATGGAAAAAGTGATTATCCATGAAAATTCACTTAACAAAGTCAACTTTCATCATTTTTCATCGAACTGGCTCGTTTCCTGCCTCAGCGCGGGGTGCTCTCTGCATTGTGCTTCTCTGGCGCTGAAAATGCGATTCCGCAAGTCTCAGCGCTCTACGAGCAAGGGAAAGCGGTTTTTCAGACAAACGCATGTGTGCGGCCGAATGGGGCAGTTTTCTTTGACTTTTTTCACATGTTTGGGGTCGACTATGATATGAAAAGTGCTTGTTCACTTTAAAATGAAAAAATTCATAAGAAACAAAGGAAAGTCATAAAAAATATGGATTTTCATATGAAATATGATTTTTTTCATCAAAGTTCAAAAATTTATAAGAAACATGGAAAAAGTGATTATCCATGAAAATTCACTTAACAAAATTAACTTTCATCATTTTTCATCGAACTGGCTCGTTTCCTGCCTCAGCGCGGGGTGCTCTCTGCATTGTGCTTCTCTGGCGCTGAAAATGCGATTCCGCAAGCCTCAGCGCTCTACGAGCGAGGGAAAGCGGTTTTTCAGACAAACGCATGTGTGCAGCCGAATGGGGCAGTTTTCTTTGACTTTTTTCACATGTTTGGTGTCGACTATGATATGAAATGTGATTGTTCACTTTAAAATGCGAAAATTCATATTAAACACAGGAAAGTCTTCAAAAATATGAATTTTCATATGAAATATGATTTTTTTCATCAAAGTTCAAAAATTCATAAGAAACATGGAAAAAGTTATATTCCATGAAAATTCACTTAACAAAGTCAACTTTCATCATTTTTCATCGAACTGGCTCGTTTCCTGCCTAAGCGCGGGGTGCTCTCTGCATTGTGCTTCTCTGGCGCTGAAAATGCGATTCCGCAAGTCTAAGCGCTCTACGAGCAAGGGAAAGCGGTTTTTCAGACAAACGAATGTGTGCAGCTGAATGGGGCAATTTACTTTGACTTTTTTCACATGTTAGGGGTCGACTATGATATGAAAAGTGATTGTTCACTTTAAAATGAAAAAATTCATAAGAAACAAAGGAAAGTCATAAAAAATATGGATTTTCATATGAAATATGATTTTTTTCATCAAAGTTCAAAAATTCATCAGAAACATGGAAAAAGTGATTATCCATGAAAATTCACTTAACAAAGTCAACTTTCATCATTTTTCATCGAACTGGCTCGTTTCCTGCCTCAGCGCGGGGTGCTCTCTGCATTGTGCTTCTCTGGCGCTGAAAATGCGATTCCGCAAGTCTCAGCGCTCTACGAGCAAGGGAAAGCGGTTTTTCAGACAAACGCATGTGTGCGGCCGAATGGGGCAGTTTTCTTTGACTTTTTTCACATGTTTGGGGTCGACTATGATATGAAAAGTGCTTGTTCACTTTAAAATGAAAAAATTCATAAGAAACAAAGGAAAGTCATAAAAAATATGGATTTTCATATGAAATATGATTTTTTTCATCAAAGTTCAAAAATTCATAAGAAACATGGAAAAAGTGATTATCCATGAAAATTCACTTAACAAAGTCAACTTTCATCATTTTTCATCGAACTGGCTCGTTTCCTGCCTCAGCGCGGTGTGCTCTCTGCATTGTGCTTCTCTGGCGCTGAAAATGCGATTCCGCAAGTCTCAGCGCTCTACGAGCAAGGGAAAGCGGTTTTTCAGGCAATCGCTTGTTTGCAGCTGAATGGGGCAGTTTTCTTTGACTTTTTTCACATGTTTGGGGTCGACTATGATATGAAAAGTGCTTGTTCACTTTAAAATGAAAAAATTCATATTAAACATAGGAAAGTCATAAAAAATATGGATTTTCATATGAAATATGATTTTTTTCATCAAAGTTCAAAAATTCATAAGAAACATGGAAAAAGTGATTATCCATGAAAATTCACTTAACAAAGTCAACTTTCATCATTTTTCATCGAACTGGCTCGTTTCCTGCCTCAGCGCGGGGTGCTCTCTGCATTGTGCTTCTCTGGCGCTGAAAATGCGATTCCGCAAGTCTCAGCGCTCTACGAGCAAGGGAAAGCGGTTTTTCAGACAAACGAATGTGTGCAGCTGAATGGGGCAGTTTTCTTTGACTTTTTTCACATGTTAGGCGTCGACTATGATATGAAAAGTGCTTGTTCACTTTAAAATGAAAAAATTCATAAGAAACAAAGGAAAGTCATAAAAAATATGGATTTCCATATGAAATATGATTTTTTTCATCAAAGTTCAAAAATTCATAAGAAACATGGAAAAAGTGATTATCCATGAAAATTCACTTAACAAAGTCAACTTTCATCATTTTTCATCGAACTGGCTCGTTTCCTGCCTCAGCGCGGGGTGCTCTCTGCATTGTGCTTCTCTGGCGCTGAAAATGCGATTCCGCAAGTCTCAGCGCTCTACGAGCAAGGGAAAGCGGTTTTTCAGACAAACGCATGTGTGCAGCCGAATGGGGCAGTTTTCTTTGACTTTTTTCACATGTTTGGGGTCGACTATGATATGAAAAGTGCTTGTTCACTTTAAAATGCGAAAATTCATATTAAACAAAGGAAAGTCATAAAAAATATGGATTTTCATATGAAATATGATTTTTTTCATCAAAGTTCAAAAATTCATAAGAAACATGGAAAAAGTGATTATCCTTGAAAATTCACTTAACAAAGTCAACTTTCATCATTTTTCATCGAACTGGCTCGTTTCCTGCCTCAGCGCGGGGTGCTCTCTGCATTGTGCTTCTCTGGCGCTGAAAATGCTATTCCGCAAGTCTCAGCTCTCTACGAGCAAGGGAAAGCGGTTTTTCAGGCAATCGCTTGTTTGCAGCTGAATGGGGCAGTTTTCTTTGACTTTTTTCACATGTTTGGGGTCGACTATGATATGAAAAGTGCTTGTTCACTTTAAAATGAAAAAATTCATAAGAAACAAAGGAAAGTCATAAAAAATATGGATTTTCATATGAAATATGATTTTTTTCATCAAAGTTCAAAAATTCATAAGAAACATGGAAAAAGTGATTATCCATGAAAATTCACTTAACAAAGTCAACTTTCATCATTTTTCATCGAACTGGCTCGTTTCCTGCCTCAGCGCGGGGTGCTCTCTGCATTGTGCTTCTCTGGCGCTGAAAATGCGATTCCGCAAGTCTCAGCGCTCTACGAGCAAGGGAAAGCGGTTTTTCAGACAAACGAATGTGTGCAGCTGAATGGGGCAGTTTTCTTTGACTTTTTTCACATGTTTGGGGTCGACTATGATATGAAAAGTGCTTGTTCACTTTAAAATGCGAAAATTCATATTAAACACAGGAAAGTCATAAAAAATATGAATTTTGATATGAAATATGATTTTTTTCATCAAAGTTCAAAAATTCATAAGAAACATGGAAAAAGTGATTATCCATGAAAATTCACTTAACAAAGTCAACTTTCATCATTTTTCATCGAACTGGCTCGTTTCCTGCCTCAGCGCGGTGTGCTCTCTGCATTGTGCTTCTCTGGCGCTGAAAATGCGATTCCGCAAGTCTCAGCGCCCTACGAGCAAGGGAAAGCGGTTTTTCAGACAAACGAATGTGTGCAGCTGAATGGGGCAATTTTCTTTGACTTTTTTCACATGTTAGGGGTCGACTATGATATGAAAAGTGATTGTTCACTTTAAAATGAAAAAATTCATAAGAAACAAAGGAAAGTCATAAAAAATATGGATTTTCATATGAAATATGATTTTTTTCATCAAAGTTCAAAAATTCATAAGAAACATGGAAAAAGTGATTATCCATGAAAATTCACTTAACAAAGTCAACTTTCATCATTTTTCATCGAACTGGCTCGTTTCCTGCCTCAGCGCGGGGTGCTCTCTGCATTGTGCTTCTCTGGCGCTGAAAATGCGATTCCGCAAGTCTCAGCGCTCTACGAGCAAGGGAAAGCGGTTTTTCAGACAAACGCATGTGTGCGGCCGAATGGGGCAGTTTTCTTTGACTTTTTTCACATGTTTGGGGTCGACTATGATATGAAAAGTGCTTGTTCACTTTAAAATGCAAAAATTCATATTAAACACAGGAAAGTCATAAAAAATATGAATTTTCATATGAAATATGATTTTTTTCATCAAAGTTCAAAAATTCATAAGAAACATGGAAAAAGTGATTATCCATGAAAATTCACTTAACAAAGTCAACTTTCATCATTTTTCATCGAACTGGCTCGTTTCCTGCCTCAGCGCGGGGTGCTCTCTGCATTGTGCTTCTCTGGCGCTGAAAATGCGATTCCGCAAGTCTCAGCGCTCTACGAGCAAGGGAAAGCGGTTTTTCAGACAAACGAATGTGTGCAGCTGAATGGGGCAGTTTTCTTTGACTTTTTTCACATGTTTGGGGTCGACTATGATATGAAAAGTGCTTGTTCACTTTAAAATGAAAAAATTCATAAGAAACAAAGGAAAGTCATAAAAAATATGAATTTTGATATGAAATATGATTTTTTTCATCAAAGTTCAAAAATTCATAAGAACCATGGAAAAAGTGATTATCCATGAAAATTCACTTAACAAAGTCAACTTTCATCATTTTTCATCGAACTGGCTCGTTTCCTGCCTCAGCGCGGGGTGCTCTCTGCATTGTGCTTCTCTGGCGCTGAAAATGCGATTCCGCAAGCCTCAGCGCTCTACGAGCAAGGGAAAGCGGTTTTTCAGACAAACGCATGTGTGCAGCCGAATGGGGCAGTTTTCTTTGACTTTTTTCACATGTTTGGCGTCGACTATGATATGAAAAGTGCTTGTTCACTTTAAAATGAAAAAATTCATAAGAAACAAAGGAAAGTCATAAAAAATATGGATTTTCATATGAAATATGATTTTTTTCATCAAAGTTCAAAAATTCATAAGAAACATGGAAAAAGTGATTATCCATGAAAATTCACTTAACAAAATTAACTTTCATCATTTTTCATCGAACTGGCTCGTTTCCTGCCTCAGCGCGGGGTGCTCTCTGCATTGTGCTTCTCTGGCGCTGAAAATGCGATTCCGCAAGCCTCAGCGCTCTACGAGCAAGGGAAAGCGGTTTTTCAGACAAACGCATGTGTGCAGCCGAATGGGGCAGTTTTCTTTGACTTTTTTCACATGTTTGGTGTCGACTATGATATGAAATGTGATTGTTCACTTTAAAATGCGAAAATTCATATTAAACACAGGAAAGTCTTCAAAAATATGAATTTTCATATGAAATATGATTTTTTTCATCAAAGTTCAAAAATTCATAAGAAACATGGAAAAAGTTATATTCCATGAAAATTCACTTAACAAAGTCAACTTTCATCATTTTTCATCGAACTGGCTCGTTTCCTGCCTCAGCGCGGGGTGCTCTCTGCATTGTGCTTCTCTTGCGCTGAAAATGCGATTCCGCAAGTCTCAGCGCTCTACGAGCAAGGGAAAGCGGTTTTTCAGACAAACGAATGTGTGCAGCTGAATGGGGCTATTTTCTTTGACTTTTTTCACATGTTAGGGGTCGACTATGATATGAAAAGTGATTGTTCACTTTAAAATGCGAAAATTCATATTAAACACAGGAAAGTCATAAAAAATATGAATTTTCATATGAAATATGATTTTTTTCATCAAAGTTCAAAAATTCATAAGAAACATGGAAAAAGTGATTATCCATGAAAATTCACTTAACAAAGTCAACTTTCATCATTTTTCATCGAACTGGCTCGTTTCCTGCCTCAGCGCGGGGTGCTCTCTGCATTGTGCTTCTCTGGCGCTGAAAATGCGATTCCGCAAGTCTCAGCGCTCTACGAGCAAGGGAAAGCGGTTTTTCAGACAAACGCATGTGTGCAGCCGAATGGGGCAGTTTTCTTTGACTTTTTTCACATGTTTGGGGTCGACTATGATATGAAAAGTGCTTGTTCACTTTAAAATGAAAAAATTCATAAGAAACAAAGGAAAGTCATAAAAAATATGGATTTTCATATGAAATATGATTTTTTTCATCAAAGTTCAAAAATTCATAAGAAACATGGAAAAAGTGATTATCCATGAAAATTCACTTAACAAAGTCAACTTTCATCATTTTTCATGGAACTGGCTCGTTTCCTGCCTCAGCGCGGTGTGCTCTCTGCATTGTGCTAGTCTGGCGCTGAAAATGCGATTCCGCAAGTCTCAGCGCCCTACGAGCAAGGGAAAGCGGTTTTTCAGACAAACGAATGTGTGCAGCTGAATGGGGCAGTTTTCTTTGACTTTTTTCACATGTTTGGGGTCGACTATGATATGAAAAGTGATTGTTCACTTTAAAATGAGAAAATTCATATTAAACACAGGAAAGTCATAAAAAATATGAATTTTCATATGAAATATGATTTTTTTCATCAAAGTTCAAAAATTCATAAGAAACATGGAAAAAGTGATTATCCATGAAAATTCACTTAACAAAGTCAACTTTCATCATTTTTCATCGAACTGGCTCGTTTCCTGCCTCAGCGCGGGGTGCTCTCTGCATTGTGCTTCTCTGGCGCTGAAAATGCGATTCCGCAAGTCTCAGCGCCCTACGAGCAAGGGAAAGCGGTTTTTCGGACAAACGAATGTGTGCAGCTGAATGGGGCTAGTTTCTTTGACTTTTTTCACATGTTAGGGGTCGACTATGATATGAAAAGTGCTTGTTCACTTTAAAATGCAAAAATTCATATTAAACACAGGAAAGTCATAAAAAATATGAATTTTGATATGAAATATGATTTTTTTCATCAAAGTTCAAAAATTCATAAGAAACATGGAAAAAGTGATTATCCATGAAAATTCACTTAACAAAGTCAACTTTCATCATTTTTCATCGAACTGGCTCGTTTCCTGCCTCAGCGCGGGGTGCTCTCTGCATTGTGCTTCTCTGGCGCTGAAAATGCGATTCCGCAAGTCTCAGCGCTCTACGAGCAAGGGAAAGCGGTTTTTCAGACAAACGCATGTGTGCGGCCGAATGGGGCAGTTTTCTTTGACTTTTTTCACATGTTTGGGGTCGACTATGATATGAAAAGTGATTGTTCACTTTAAAATGAGAAAATTCATATTAAACACAGGAAAGTCATAAAAAATAAGAATTTTCATATGAAATATGATTTTTTTCATCAAAGTTCAAAAATTCATAAGAAACATGGAAAAAGTTATATTCCATGAAAATTCACTTAACAAAGTCAACTTTCATCATTTTTCATCGAACTGGCTCGTTTCCTGCCTCAGCGCGGGGTGCTCTCTGCATTGTGCTTCTCTGGCGCTGAAAATGCGATTCCGCAAGTCTCAGCGCTCTACGAGCAAGGGAAAGCGGTTTTTCAGACAAACGCATGTGTGCAGCTGAATGGGGCAGTTTTCTTTGACTTTTTTCACATGTTTCGCGTCAACTATGATATGAAATGTGATTGTTTAGTCTAAAATGAAAAAATTCATAAGAAACAAAGGAAAGTCATAAAAAAATATGGATTTTCATATGAAATATGATTTTTTTCATCAAAGTTCAAAAATTCATAAGAAACATGGAAAAAGTGATTATCCATGAAAATTCACTTAACAAAGTCAACTTTCATCATTTTTCATCGAACTGGCTCGTTTCCTGCCTCAGCGCGGGGTGTTCTCTGCATTGTGCTTCTCTGGCGCTGAAAATGCGATTCCGCAAGTCTCAGCGCTCTACGAGCAAGGGAAAGCGGTTTTTCAGACAAACGAATGTGTGCAGCTGAATGGGGCAGTTTTCTTTGACTTTTTTCACATGTTAGGGGTCGACTATGATATGAAAAGTGATTGTTCACTTTAAAATGAAAAAATTCATAAGAAACAAAGGAAAGTCATAAAAAATATGGATTTTCATATGAAATATGATTTTTTTCATCAAAGTTCAAAAATTCATAAGAAACATGGAAAAAGTGATTATCCATGAAAATTCACTTAACAAAGTCAACTTTCATCATTTTTCATCGAACTGGCTCGTTTCCTGCCTCAGCGCGAGGTGCTCTCTGCATTGTGCTTGTCTGGCGCTTAAAATGCGATTCCGCAAGTCTCAGCGCCCTACGAGCAAGGGAAAGCGGTTTTTCAGGCAATCGCTTGTTTGCAGCTGAAAGGGGCAGTTTTCTTTGACTTTTTTCACATGTTCGTGGTCGACTATGATATGAAAAGTGATTGTTCACTTTAAAATGCGAAAATTCATAAGAAACAAAGGAAAGTCATAAAAAATATGAATTTTCACATGAAATATGATTTTTTTCATCAAAGTTCAAAAATTCATAAGAAACATGGAAAAAGTGATTATCCATGAAAATTCACTTAACAAAGTCAACTTTCATCATTTTTCATCGAACTGGCTCGTTTCCTGCCTCAGCGCGGGGTGCTCTCTGCATTGTGCTTCTCTGGCGCTGAAAATGCGATTCCGCAAGTCTCAGCGCTCTACGAGCAAGGGAAAGCGGTTTTTCAGACAAACGCATGTGTGCAGCTGAATGGGGCAGTTTTCTTTGACTTTTTTCACATGTTTGGGGTCGACTATGATATGAAAAGTGCTTGTTCAGTTTAAAATGAAAAAAATTCATAAGAAACAAAGGAAAGTCATAAAAAATATGAATTTTCATATGAAATATGATTTTTTTCATCAAAGTTCAAAAATTCATAAGAAACATGGAAAAAGTTATATTCCATGAAAATTCACTTAACAAAGTCAACTTTCATCATTTTTCATCGAACTGGCTCGTTTCCTGCCTCAGCGCGGGGTGCTCTCTGCATTGTGCTTCTCTGGCGCTGAAAATGCGATTCCGCAAGTCTCAGCTCTCTACGAGCAAGGGAAAGCGGTTTTTCAGACAAACGCATGTGTGCAGCCGAATGGGGCAGTTTTCTTTGACTTTTTTCACATGTTTGGGGTCGACTATGATATGAAAAGTGCTTGTTAACTTCAAAATACAAAAATTCATAAGAAACAACGGAATGTCTTCAAAAATATGAATTTTCATATGAAATATGATTTTTTTCATCAAAGTTCAAAAATTCATAAGAAACATGGAAAAAGTGATTATCCATGAAAATTCACTTAACAAAGTCAACTTTCATCATTTTTCATCGAACTGGCTCGTTTCCTGCCTAAGCGCGGTGTGCTCTCTGCATTGTGCTTCTCTGGCGCTGAAAATGCGATTCCGCAAGTCTCAGCGCTCTACGAGCAAGGGAAAGCGGTTTTTCAGACAAACGAATGTGTGCAGCTGAATGGGGCTATTTTCTTTGACTTTTTTCACATGTTAGGGGTCGACTATGATATGAAAAGTGCTTGTTCACTTTAAAATGCAAAAATTCATATTAAACACAGGAAAGTCATAAAAAATATGAATTTTGATATGAAATATGATTTTTTTCATCAAAGTTCAAAAATTCATAAGAAACATGGAAAAAGTGATTATCCATGAAAATTCACTTAACAAAGTCAACTTTCATCATTTTTCATCGAACTGGCTCGTTTCCTGCCTCAGCGCGGGGTGCTCTCTGCATTGTGCTTCTCTGGCGCTGAAAATGCGATTCCGCAAGTCTCAGCTCTCCACGAGCAAGGGAAAGCGGTTTTTCAGGCAATCGCTTGTTTGCAGCTGAATGGGGCAGTTTTCTTTGACTTTTTTCACATGTTTGGGGTCGACTATGATATGAAAAGTGATTGTTCACTTTAAAATGAGAAAATTCATATTAAACACAGGAAAGTCATAAAAATATGAATTTTCATATGAAATATGATTTTTTTCATCAAAGTTCAAAAATTCATAAGAAACATGGAAAAAGTTATATTCCATGAAAATTCACTTAACAAAGTCAACTTTCATCATTTTTCATCGAACTGGCTCGTTTCCTGCCTCAGCGCGAGGTGCTCTCTGCATTGTGCTTGTCTGGCGCTGAAAATGCGATTCCGCAAGTCTCAGCGCCCTACGAGCAAGGGAAAGCGGTTTTTCAGACAAACGAATGTGTGCAGCTGAATGGGGCAATTTTCTTTGACTTTTTTCACATGTTAGGGGTCGACTATGATATGAAAAGTGATTGTTCACTTTAAAATGCGAAAATTCATATTAAACACAGGAAAGTCATAAAAAATATGAATTTTCATATGAATTATGACTTTTTTCATCAAAGTTCAAAAATTCATAAGAAACATGGAAAAAGTTATATTCCATGAAAATTCACCTAACAAAGTCAACTTTCATCATTTTTCATCGAACTGGCTCGTTTCCTGCCTCAGCGCGGTGTGCTCTCTGCATTGTGCTTCTCTGGCGCTGAAAATGCGATTCCGCAAGTCTCAGCGCTCTACGAGCAAGGGAAAGCGGATTTTCAGGCAATCGCTTGTTTGCAGCTGAATGGGGCAGTTTTCTTTGACTTTTTTCACATGTTTGGGGTCGACTATGATATGAAAAGTGCTTGTTCACTTTAAAATGAAAAAATTCATAAGAAACAAAGGAAAGTCATAAAAAATATGGATTTTCACATGAAATATGATTTTTTTCATCAAAGTTAAAAAATTCATAAGAAACATGGAAAAAGTGATTATCCATGAAAATTCACTTAACAAAGTCAACTTTCATCATTTTTCATCGAACTGGCTCGTTTCCTGCCTCAGCGCGAGGTGCTCTCTGCATTGTGCTTGTCTGGCGCTGAAAATGCGATTCCGCAAGTCTCAGCGCCCTACGAGCAAGGGAAAGCGGTTTTTCAGACAAACGAATGTGTGCAGCTGAATGGGGCAGTTTTCTTTGACTTTTTTCACATGTTTGGGGTCGACTATGATATGAAAAGTGATTGTTCACTTTAAAATGGGAAAATTCATATTAAACACAGGAAAGTCATAAAAAATATGAATTTTGATATGAAATATGATTTTTTTCATCAAAGTTCAAAAATTCATAAGAAACATGGAAAAAGTGATTATCCATGAAAATAAACTTAACAAAGTCAACTTTCATCATTTTTCATCGAACTGGCTCGTTGCCAGCCTCAGCTGGGTGCTCTCTGCATTGTGCTTGTCTGGCGCTGAAAATGCGATTCCGCAAGTCTCAGCGCCCTACGAGCAAGGGAAAGCGGTTTTTCAGACAAACGAATGTGTGCAGCTGAATGGGGCAATTTTCTTTGACTTTTTTCACATGTTTGGGGTCGACTATGATATGAAAAGTGATTGTTCACTTTAAAATGCGAAAATTCATATTAAACACAGGAAAGTCATAAAAAATATGAATTTTGATATGAAATATGATTTTTTTCATCAAAGTTCAAAAATTCATAAGAAACATGGAAAAAGTGATTATCCATGAAAATAAACTTAACAAAGTCAACTTTCATCATTTTTCATCGAACTGGCTCGTTTCCTGCCTCAGCGCGGGGTGCTCTCTGCATTGTGCTTCTCTGGCGCTGAAAATGCGATTCCGCAAGTCTCAACTCTCTACGAGCAAGGGAAAGCGGTTTTTCAGGCAATCGCTTGTTTGCAGTTGAATGGGGCAGTTTTCTTTGACTTTTTTCACATGTTTGGGGTCGACTATGATATGAAAAGTGATTGTTCACTTTAAAATGCGAAAATTCATATTAAACACAGGAAAGTCTTCAAAAATATGAATTTTCATATGAAATATGATTTTTTTCATCAAAGTTCAAAAATTCATAAGAAACATGGAAAAAGTTATATTCCATGAAAATTCACTTAACAAAGTCAACTTTCATCATTTTTCATCGAACTGGCTCGTTTCCTGCCTCAGCGCGGGGTGCTCTCTGCATTGTGCTTCTCTTGCGCTGAAAATGCGATTCCGCAAGTCTCAGCGCTCTACGAGCAAGGGAAAGCGGTTTTTCAGACAAACGAATGTGTGCAGCTGAATGGGGCTATTTTCTTTGACTTTTTTCACATGTTAGGGGTCGACTATGATATGAAAAGTGATTGTTCACATTAAAATGCGAAAATTCATATTAAACACAGGAAAGTCATAAAAAATATGAATTTTCATATGAAATATGATTTTTTTCATCAAAGTTCAAAAATTCATAAGAAACATAGAAAAAATGATTATCCATGAAAATTCACTTAACAAAGTCAACTTTCATCATTTTTCATCGAACTGGCTCGTTTCCTGCCTCAGCGCGGGGTGCTCTCTGCATTGTGCTTCTCTGTCGCTGAAAATGCGATTCCGCAAGTCTCAGCGCTCTAAGAGCAAGGGAAAGCGGTTTTTCAGACAAACGCATGTGTGCAGCCGAATGGGGCAGTTTTCTTTGACTTTTTTCACATGTTTGGGGTCGACTATGATATGAAAAGTGCTTGTTCACTTTAAAATGAAAAAATTCATAAGAAACAAAGGAAAGTCATAAAAAATATGGATTTTCATATGAAATATGATTTTTTTCATCAAAGTTCAAAAATTCATAAGAAACATGGAAAAAGTGATTATCCTTGAAAATTCACTTAACAAAGTCAACTTTCATCATTTTTCATCGAACTGGCTCGTTTCCTGCCTCAGCGCGGTGTGCTCTCTGCAGTGTGCTTATCTGGCGCTGAAAATGCGATTCCGCAAGTCTCAGCGCTCTACGAGCAAGGGAAAGCGGTTTTTCAGGCAATCGCTTGTTTGCAGCTGAATGGGGCAGTTTTCTTTGACTTTTTTCACATGTTCGTGGTCGACTATGATATGAAAAGTGATTGTTCACTTTAAAATGCGAAAATTCATATTAAACACCGGAAAGTCATAAAAAATATGAATTTTCATATGAATTATGATTTTTTTCATCAAAGTTCAAAAATTCATAAGAAACATGGAAAAAGTGATTATCCATGAAAATTCACTTAACAAAGTCAACTTTCATCATTTTTCATCGAACTGGCTCGTTTCCTGCCTCAGCGCGGTGTGCTCTCTGCATTGTGCTTCTCTGGCGCTGAAAATGCGATTCCGCAAGTCTCAGCGCTCTACGAGCAAGGGAAAGCGGTTTTTCAGACAAACGAATGTGTGCAGCTGAATGGGGCTATTTTCTTTGACTTTTTTCACATGTTAGGGGTCGACTATGATATGAAAAGTGCTTGTTCACTTTAAAATGCAAAAATTCATATTAAACACAGGAAAGTCATAAAAAATATGAATTTTGATATGAAATATGATTTTTTTCATCAAAGTTCAAAAATTCATAAGAAACATGGAAAAAGTGATTATCCATGAAAATTCACTTAACAAAGTCAACTTTCATCATTTTTCATCGAACTGGCTCGTTTCCTGCCTCAGCGCGGGGTGCTCTCTGCATTGTGCTTGTCTGGCGCTGAAAATGCGATTCCGCAAGTCTCAGCTCTCTACGAGCAAGGGAAAGCGGTTTTTCAGGCAATCGCTTGTTTGCAGCTGATTGGGGCAGTTTTCTTTGACTTTTTTCACATGTTTGGGGTCGACTATGATATGAAAAGTGCTTGTTAACTTCAAAATACAAAAATTCATAAGAAACAACGGAATGTCTTCAAAAATATGAATTTTCATATGAAATATGATTTTTTTCATCAAAGTTCAAAAATTCATAAGAAACATGGAAAAAGTGATTATCCATGAAAATTCACTTAACAAAGTCAACTTTCATCATTTTTCATCGAACTGGCTCGTTTCCTGCCTCAGCGCGGGGTGCTCTCTGCATTGTGCTTCTCTGGCGCTGAAAATGCGATTCCGCAAGTCTCAGCTCTCTACGAGCAAGGGAAAGCGGTTTTTCAGACAATCGCTTGTTTGCAGCTGAATGGGGCAGTTTTCTTTGACTTTTTTCACATGTTTGGGGTCGACTATGATATGAAAAGTGATTGTTCACTTTAAAATGAAAAAATTCATATTAAACACAGGAAAGTCATAAAAAATATGAATTTTCATATGAAATATGATTTTTCATCAAAGTTCAAAAATTCATAAGAAACATGGAAAAAGTGATTATCCATGAAAATTCACTTAACAAAGTCAACTTTCATCATTTTTCATCGAACTGGCTCGTTTCCTGCCTCAGCGCGGGGTGCTCTCTGCATTGTGCTTCTCTGGCGCTGAAAATGCGATTCCGCAAGTCTCAGCTCTCCACGAGCAAGGGAAAGCGGTTTTTCAGGCAATCGCTTGTTTGCAGCTGAATGGGGCAGTTTTCTTTGACTTTTTTCACATGTTTGGGGTCGACTATGATATGAAAAGTGATTGTTCACTTTAAAATGAGAAAATTCATATTAAACACAGGAAAGTCATAAAAATATGAATTTTCATATGAAATATGATTTTTTTCATCAAAGTTCAAAAATTCATAAGAAACATGGAAAAAGTTATATTCCATGAAAATTCACTTAACAAAGTCAACTTTCATCATTTTTCATCGAACTGGCCCGTTTCCTGCCTCAGCGAGGTGCTCTCTGCATTGTGCTTGTCTGGCGCTGAAAATGCGATTCCGCAAGTCTCAGCGCTCTACGAGCAAGGGAAAGCGGTTTTTCAAACAAACGAATGTGTGCAGCTGAATGGGTCAATTTTCTTTGACTTTTTTCACATGTTAGGGGTCGACTATGATATGAAAAGTGATTGTTCACTTTAAAATGCGAAAATTCATATTAAACACAGGAAAGTCATAAAAAATATGAATTTTCATATGAATTATGATTTTTTTCATCAAAGTTCAAAAATTCATAAGAAACATGGAAAAAGTGATTATCCATGAAAATTCACTTAACAAAGTCAACTTTCATCATTTTTCATCGAACTGGCTCGTTTCCTGCCTCAGCGCGGGTGCTCTCCGCATTGTGCTTCTCTGGCGCTGAAAATGCGATTCCGCAAGTCTCAGCTCTCCACGAGCAAGGGAAAGCGGTTTTTCAGGCAATCGCTTGTTTGCAGCTGAATGGGGCAGTTTTCTTTGACTTTTTTCACATGTTTGGGGTCGACTATGATATGAAATGTGATTGTTCACTTTAAAATGCGAAAATTCATATTAAACACAGGAAAGTCGTCAAAAATATGAATTTTCATATGAAATATGATTTTTTTCATCAAAGTTCAAAAATTCATAAGAAACATGGAAAAAGTTATATTCCATGAAAATTCACTTAACAAAGTCAACTTTCATCATTTTTCATCGAACTGGCTCGTTTCCTGCCTCAGCGCGGGGTGCTCTCTGCATTGTGCTTCTCTGGCGCTGAAAATGCGATTCCGCAAGTCTCAGCTCTCCACGAGCAAGGGAAAGCGGTTTTTCAGGCAATCGCTTGTTTGCAGCTGAATGGGGCAGTTTTCTTTGACTTTTTTCACATGTTTGGGGTCGACTATGATATGAAAAGTGATTGTTCACTTTAAAATGCGAAAATTCATATTAAACACAGGAAAGTCTTCAAAAATATGAATTTTCATATGAAATATGATTTTTTTCATCAAAGTTCAAAAATTCATCAGAATCATGGAAAAAGTGATTATCCATGAAAATTCACTTAACAAAGTCAACTTTCATCATTTTTCATCGAACTGGCTCGTTTCCTGCCTCAGCGCGGGGTGCTCTCTGCATTGTGCTTCTCTGGCGCTGAAAATGCGATTCCGCAAGTCTCAGCGCTCTACGAGCAAGGGAAAGCGGTTTTTCAGACAATCGAATGTGTGTAGCTGAATGGGGCAGTTTTCTTTGACTTTTTTCACATGTTTGGGGTCGACTATGATATGAAAAGTGATTGTTCACTTTAAAATGAGAAAATTCATATTAAACACAGGAAAGTCATAAAAAATATGAATTTTCATATGAAATATGATTTTTTTCATCAAAGTTCAAAAATTCATAAGAAACATGGAAAAAGTGATTATCCATGAAAATTCACTTAACAAAGTCAACTTTCATCATTTTTCATCGAACTGGCTCGTTTCCTGCCTCAGCGCGAGGTGCTCTCTGCATTGTGCTTCTCTGGCGCTGAAAATGCGATTCCGCAAGTCTCAGCGCTCTACGAGCAAGGGAAAGCGGTTTATCAGACAAACGCATGTGTGCAGCTGAATGGGGCAGTTTTCTTTGAGTTTTTTCACATGTTTGGGGTCGACTATGATATGAAAAGTGATTGTTCACTTTAAAATGCGAAAATTCATATTAAACACAGGAAAGTCATAAAAAATATGAATTTTCATATGAAATATGATTTTTTTCATCAAAGTTCAAAAATTCATAAGAAACATGGAAAAAGTGATTATCCATGAAAATTCACTTAACAAAGTCAACTTTCATCATTTTTCATCGAACTGGCTCGTTTCCTGCCTCAGCGCGGGGTGCTCTCTGCATTGTGCTTCTCTGGCGCTGAAAATGCGATTCCGCAAGTCTCAGCTCTCCACGAGCAAGGGAAAGCGGTTTTTCAGGCAATCCCTTGTTTGCAGCTGAATGGGGCAGTTTTCTTTGACTTTTTTCACATGTTTGGTGTCGACTATGATATGAAATGTGATTGTTCACTTTAAAATGCGAAAATTCATATTAAACACAGGAAAGTCTTCAAAAATATGAATTTTCATATGAAATATGATTTTTTTAATCAAAGTTCAAAAATTCATAAGAAACATGGAAAAAGTTATATTCCATGAAAATTCACTTAACAAAGTCAACTTTCATCATTTTTCATCGAACTGGCTCGTTTCCTGCCTCAGCGCTGGGTGCTCTCTGCATTGTGCTTCTCTGGCGCTGAAAATGCGATTCCGCAAGTCTAAGCGCTCTACGAGCAAGGGAAAGCGGTTTTTCAGACAAACGAATGTGTGCAGCTGAATGGGGCTAGTTTCTTTGACTTTTTCACATGTTAGGGGTCGACTATGATATGAAAAGTGATTGTTCACTTTAAAATGAAAAAATTCATAAGAAACAAAGGAAAGTCATAAAAAATATGGATTTTCATATGAAATATGATTTTTTTCATCAAAGTTCAAAAATTCATAAGAAACATGGAAAAAGTGATTATCCATGAAAATTCACTTAACAAAGTCAACTTTCATCATTTTTCATCGAACTGGCTCGTTTCCTGCCTCAGCGCGGGGTGCTCTCTGCATTGTGCTTCTCTGGCGCTGAAAATGCGATTCCGCAAGTCTCAGCTCTCTACGAGCAAGGGAAAGCGGTTTTTCAGGCAATCGCTTGTTTGCAGCTGAATGGGGCAGTTTTCTTTGACTTTTTTCACATGTTTGGGGTCGACTATGATATGAAAAGTGATTGTTCACTTTAAAATGAGAAAATTCATATTAAACACAGGAAAGTCATAAAAAATATGAATTTTCATATGAAATATGATTTTTTTCATCAAAGTTCAAAAATTCATAAGAAACATGGAAAAAGTGATTATCCATGAAAATTCACTTAACAAAGTCAACTTTCATCATTTTTCATCGAACTGGCTCGTTTCCTGCCTCAGCGCGGTGTGCTCTCTGCATTGTGCTTCTCTGGCGCTGAAAATGCGATTCCGCAAGTCTCAGCGCTCTACGAGCAAGGGAAAGCGGTTTTTCAGACAAACGAATGTGTGCAGCTGAATGGGGCTATTTTCTTTGACTTTTTTCACATGTTAGGGGTCGACTATGATATGAAAAGTGATTGTTCACTTTAAAATGAAAATTCATATTAAACACAGGAAAGTCATAAAAAATATGAATTTTCATATGAAATATGATTTTTTTCATCAAAGTTCAAAAATTCATAAGAAACATGGAAAAAGTGATTATCCATGAAAATTCACTTAACAAAGTCAACTTTCATCATTTTTCATCGAACTGGCTCGTTTCCTGCCTCAGCGCGGGGTGCTCTCTGCATTGTGCTTCTCTGGCGCTGAAAATGCGATTCCGCAAGTCTCAGCTCTCTACGAGCAAGGGAAAGCGGTTTTTCAGGCAATCGCTTGTTTGCAGCTGAATGGGGCAGTTTTCTTTGACTTTTTTCACATGTTTGGGGTCGACTATGATATGAAAAGTGCTTGTTCACTTTAAAATGAAAAAATTCATAAGAAACAAAGGAAAGTCATAAAAAATATGAATTTTGATATGAAATATGATTTTTTTCATCAAAGTTCAAAAATTCATAAGAAACATGGAAAAAGTGATTATCCATGAAAATTCACTTAACAAAGTCAACTTTCATCATTTTTCATCGAACTGGCTCGTTTCCTGCCTCAGCGCGGGGTGCTCTCTGCATTGTGCTTCTCTGGCGCTGAAAATGCGATTCCGCAAGTCTCAGCTCTCCACGAGCAAGGGAAAGCGGTTTTTCAGGCAATCGCTTGTTTGCAGCTGAATGGGGCAGTTTTCTTTGACTTTTTTCACATGTTTGGGGTCGACTATGATATGAAATGTGATTGTTCACTTTAAAATGAGAAAATTCATATTAAACACAGGAAAGTCATAAAAAATATGAATTTTCATATGAAATATGATTTTTTTCATCAAAGTTCAAAAATTCATAAGAAACATGGAAAAAGTTATATTCCATGAAAATTCACTTAACAAAGTCAACTTTCATCATTTTTCATCGAACTGGCTCGTTTCCTGCCTCAGCGCGGGGTGCTCTCTGCATTGTGCTTCTCTGGCGCTGAAAATGCGATTCCGCAAGTCTCAGCGCTCTACGAGCAAGGGAAAGCGGTTTTTCAGACAAACGAATGTGTGCAGCTGAATGGGGCAGTTTTCTTTGACTTTTTTCACATGTTAGGGGTCGACTATGATATGAAAAGTGATTGTTCACTTTAAAATGAGAAAATTCATATTAAACACAGGAAAGTCATAAAAAATATGAATTTTCATATGAAATATGATTTTTTTCATCAAAGTTCAAAAATTCATAAGAAACATGGAAAAAGTGATTATCCATGAAAATTCACTTAACAAAGTCAACTTTCATCATTTTTCATCGAACTGGCTCGTTTCCTGCCTCAGCGCGGGGTGCTCTCTGCATTGTGCTTCTCTGGCGCTGAAAATGCGATTCCGCAAGTCTCAGCTCTCTACGAGCAAGGGAAAGCGGTTTTTCAGGCAATCGCTTGTTTGCAGCTGAATGGGGCAGTTTTCTTTGACTTTTTTCACATGTTTGGGGTCGACTATGATATGAAAAGTGATTGTTCACTTTAAAATGCGAAAATTCATATTAAACACAGGAAAGTCGTCAAAAATATGAATTTTCATATGAAATATGATTTTTTTCATCAAAGTTCAAAAATTCATAAGAAACATGGAAAAAGTTATATTCCATGAAAATTCACTTAACAAAGTCAACTTTCATCATTTTTCATCGAACTGGCTCGTTTCCTGCCTCAGCGCGGGTGCTCTCTGCATTGTGCTTCACTGGCGCTGAAAATGCGATTCCGCAAGTCTTAGCTCTCCACGAGCAAGGGAAAGCGGTTTTTCAGGCAATTGCTTGTGTGCAGCTGAAAGGGTCAATTTTCTTTGACTTTTTCACATGTTTGGGGTCGACTATGATATGAAATGTGATTGTTCACTTTAAAATGCGAAAATTCATATTAAACACAGGAAAGTCATAAAAATATGAATTTCATATGAAATATGATTTTTTCATCAAAGTTCAAAAATTCATAAGAAACATGGAAAAAGTGATTATCCATGAAAATTCACTTAACAAAGTCAACTTTCATCATTTTTCATCGAACTGGCTCGTTTCCTGCCTCAGCGCGGGGTGCTCTCTGCATTGTGCTTCTCTGGCGCTGAAAATGCGATTCCGCAAGTCTCAGCTCTCTACGAGCAAGGGAAAGCGGTTTTTCAGGCAATCGCTTGTTTGCAGCTGAATGGGGCAGTTTTCTTTGACTTTTTTCACATGTTTGGGGTCGACTATGATATGAAATGTGATTGTTCACTTTAAAATGCGAAAATTCATATTAAACACAGGAAAGTCATAAAAAATATGAATTTTCATATGAAATATGATTTTTTCATCAAAGTTCAAAAATTCATAAGAAACATGGAAAAAGTTATATTCCATGAAAATTCACTTAACAAAGTCAACTTTCATCATTTTTCATCGAACTGGCTCGTTTCCTGCCTCAGCGCGGTGCTCTCTGCATTGTGCTTCTCTGGCGCTGAAAATGCGATTCCGCAAGTCTCAGCTCTCCACGAGCAAGGGAAAGCGGTTTTTCAGGCAAACGCTTGTTTGCAGCTGAATGGGGCAGTTTTCTTTGACTTTTTCACATGTTTGGGGTCGACTATGATATGAAAAGTGATTGTTCACTTTAAAATGCGAAAATTCATATTAAACACAGGAAAGTCTTCAAAAATATGAATTTTCATATGAAATATGATTTTTTTCATCAAAGTTCAAAAATTCATAAGAAACATGGAAAAAGTTATATTCCATGAAAATTCACTTAACAAAGTCAACTTTCATCATTTTTCATCGAACTGGCTCGTTTCCTGCCTCAGCGCGGGGTGCTCTCTGCATTGTGCTTCTCTGGCGCTGAAAATGCGATTCCGCAAGTCTCAGCTCTCCACGAGCAAGGGAAAGCGGGTTTTCAGGCAATTGCTTGTTTGCAGCAGAGTGGGGCAGATTTCTTTGACTTTTTTCACATGTTTGGGGTCGACTATGATATGAAATGTGATTGTCCACTTTAAAATGCGAAAATTCGTATTAACCCCAGGATAGACTTCAAAAATATGAACTTTCATATGAAATATGATTTTTTCATCAAAGTTCAAAAATTCATAAGAAACATGGAAAAAGTTATATTCCATGAAAATTCACTTAACAAAGTCAACTTTCATCATTTTTCATCGAACTGGCTCGTTTCCTGCCTCAGCGCGGGTGCTCTCTGCATTGTGCTTCTCTGGCGCTGAAAATGCGATTCCGCAAGTCTCAGCTCTCCACGAGCAAGGGAAAGCGGTTTTCAGGCAATCGCTTGTTTGCAGCTGAATGGGGCAGTTTTCTTTGACTTTTTCACATGTTTGGGGTCGACTATGATATGAAATGTGATTGTTCACTTTAAAATGAAAATTCATATTAAACACAGGAAAGTCTTCAAAAATATGAATTTTCATATGAAATATGATTTTTTTCATCAAAGTTCAAAAATTCATAAGAAACATGGAAAAAGTTATATTCCATGAAAATTCACTTAACAAAGTCAACTTTCATCATTTTTCATCGAACTGGCTCGTTTCCTGCCTCAGCGCGAGGTGCTCTCTGCATTGTGCTTGTCTGGCGCTGAAAATGCGATTCCGCAAGTCTCAGCGCCCTACGAGCAAGGGAAAGCGGTTTTTCGGACAAACGAATGTGTGCAGCTGAATGGGGCTAGTTTCTTTGACATTTTTCACATGTTAGGGGTCGACTATGATATGAAAAGTGATTGTTCACTTTAAAATGCGAAAATTCATATTAAACACAGGAAAGTCATAAAAAATATGAATTTTCATATGAAATATGATTTTTTTCATCAAAGTTCAAAAATTCATCAGAAACATGGAAAAAGTGATTATCCATGAAAATTCACTTAACAAAGTCAACTTTCATCATTTTTCATCGAACTGGCTCGTTTCCTGCCTCAGGGCGGGGTGCTCTCTGCATTGTGCTTCTCTGGCGCTGAAAATGCGATTCCGCAAGTCTCAGCGCTCTACGAGCAAGGGAAAGCGGTTTTTCAGACAAACGCATGTGTGCGGCCGAATGGGGCAGTTTGCTTTGACTTTTTTCACATGTTTGGGGTCGACTATGATATGAAAAGTGCTTGTTCACTTTAAAATGAAAAAATTCATAAGAAACAAAGGAAAGTCATAAAAAATATGAATTTTGATATGAAATATGATTTTTTACATCCAAGTTCAAAAATTCATAAGAAACATGGAAAAAGTGATTATCCATGAAAATAAACTTAACAAAGTCAACTTTCATCATTTTTCATCGAACTGGCTCGTTTCCTGCTTCAGCGCGGTGTGCTCCCTGCATTGTGCTTCTCTGGCGCTGAAAATGCGATTCCGCAAGTCTCAGCGCTCTACGAGCAAGGGAAAGCGGTTTTTCAGACAAACGAAAGTGAGCAGCTGAATGGGGCAGTTTTCTTTGACTTTTTTCACATGTTTGGGGTCGACTATGATATGAAAAGTGCTTGTTCACTTTAAAATGCAAAAATTCATATTAAACACAGGAAAGTCATAAAAAATATGAATTTTCATATGAAATATGATTTTTTTCATCAAAGTTCAAAAATTCATAAGAAACATGGAAAAAGTGATTATCCATGAAAATAAACTTAACAAAGTCAACTTTCATCATTTTTCATCGAACTGGCTCGTTTCCTGCCTCAGCGCGAGGTGCTCTCTGCATTGTGCTTGTCTGGCGCTTAAAATGCGATTCCGCAAGTCTCAGCGCCCTACGAGCAAGGGAAAGCGGTTTTTCAGACAAACGAATGTGTGCAGCTGAATGGGGCAATTTTCTTTGACTTTTTTCACATGTTTGGGGTCGACTATGATATGAAAAGTGATTGTTCACTTTAAAATGCGAAAATTCATATTAAACACAGGAAAGTCATAAAAAATATGAATTTTGATATGAAATATGATTTTTTTCATCAAAGTTCAAAAATTCATAAGAAACATGGAAAAAGTGATTATCCATGAAAATAAACTTAACAAAGTCAACTTTCATCATTTTTCATCGAACTGGCTCGTTTCCTGCCTCAGCGCTCGGTGCTCTCTCCATTGTGCTTCTCTGGCGCTGAAAATGCGATTCCGCAAGTCTCAGCTCTCTACGAGCAAGGGAAAGCGGTTTTTCAGGCAATCGCTTGTTTGCAGCTGAATGGGGCAGTTTTCTTTGACTTTTTTCACATGTTTGGGGTCGACTATGATATGAAAAGTGATTGTTCACTTTAAAATGAGAAAATTCATATTAAACACAGGAAAGTCATAAAAAATATGAATTTTCATATGAAATATGATTTTTTTCATCAAAGTTCAAAAATTCATAAGAAACATGGAAAAAGTTATATTCCATGAAAATTCACTTAACAAAGTCAACTTTCATCATTTTTCATCGAACTGGCTCGTTTCCTGCCTCAGCGCGAGGTGCTCTCTGCATTGTGCTTGTCTGGCGCTGAAAATGCGATTCCGCAAGTCTCAGCGCTCTACGAGCAAGGGAAAGCGGTTTTTCAAACAAACGAATGTGTGCAGCTGAATGGGTCAATTTTCTTTGACTTTTTTCACATGTTAGGGGTCGACTATGATATGAAAAGTGATTGTTCACTTTAAAATGCGAAAATTCATATTAAACACAGGAAAGTCATAAAAAATATGAATTTTCATATGAATTATGATTTTTTTCATCAAAGTTCAAAAATTCATAAGAAACATGGAAAAAGTGATTATCCATGAAAATTCACTTAACAAAGTCAACTTTCATCATTTTTCATCGAACTGGCTCGTTTCCTGCCTCAGCGCGGGGTGCTCTCTGCATTGTGCTTCTCTGGCGCTGAAAATGCGATTCCGCAAGTCTCAGCTCTCCACGAGAAAGGGAAAGCGGTTTTTCAGGCAATCGCTTGTTTGCAGCTGAATGGGGCAGTTTTCTTTGACTTTTTTCACATGTTTGGTGTCGACTATGATATGAAATGTGATTGTTCACTTTAAAATGCGAAAATTCATATTAAACACAGGAAAGTCGTCAAAAATATGAATTTTCATATGAAATATGATTTTTTTCATCAAAGTTCAAAAATTCATAAGAAACATGGAAAAAGTTATATTCCATGAAAATTCACTTAACAAAGTCAACTTTCATCATTTTTCATCGAACTGGCTCGTTTCCTGCCTCAGCGCGGGGTGCTCTCTGCATTGTGCTTCACTGGCGCTGAAAATGCGATTCCGCAAGTCTTAGCTCTCCACGAGCAAGGGAAAGCGGTTTTTCAGGCAATTGCTTGTTTGCAGCTGAAAGGGGCAGTTTTCTTTGACTTTTTTCACATGTTTGGGGTCGACTATGATATGAAATGTGATTGTTCACTTTAAAATGCGAAAATTCATATTAAACACAGGAAAGTCTTCAAAAATATGAATTTTCATATGAAATATGATTTTTTTCATCAAAGTTCAAAAATTCATAAGAAACATGGAAAAAGTTATATTCCATGAAAATTCACTTAACAAAGTCAACTTTCATCATTTTTCATCGAACTGGCTCGTTTCCTGCCTCAGCGCGGGGTGCTCTCTGCATTGTGCTTCTCTGGCGCTGAAAATGCGATTCCGCAAGTCTTAGCTCTCCACGAGCAAGGGAAAGCGGTTTTTCAGGCAATTGCTTGTTTGCAGCTGAAAGGGGCAGTTTTCTTTGACTTTTTTCACATGTTTGGGGTCGACTATGATATGAAATGTGATTGTTCACTTTAAAATGCGAAAATTCATATTAAACACAGGAAAGTCTTCAAAAATATGAATTTTCATATGAAATATGATTTTTTTCATCAAAGTTCAAAAATTCATAAGAAACATGGAAAAAGTTATATTCCATGAAAATTCACTTAACAAAGTCAACTTTCATCATTTTTCATCGAACTGGCTCGTTTCCTGCCTCAGCGCGGGGTGCTCTCTGCATTGTGCTTCTCTGGCGCTGAAAATGCGATTCCGCAAGTCTCAGCTCTCTACGAGCAAGGGAAAGCGGTTTTTCAGGCAATCGCTTGTTTGCAGCAGAATGGGGCAGTTTTCTTTGACTTTTTTCACTTGTTTGGGGTCGACTATGATATGAAAAGTGCTTGTTCACTTTAAAATGAAAAAATTCATAAGAAACAAAGGAAAGTCATAAAAAATATGGATTTTCATATGAAATATGATTTTTTTCATCAAAGTTCAAAAATTCATAAGAAACATGGAAAAAGTTATATTCCATGAAAATTCACTTAACAAAGTCAACTTTCATCATTTTTCATCGAACTGGCTCGTTTCCTGCCTCAGCGCGGGGTGCTCTCTGCATTGTGCTTGTCTGGCGCTGAAAATGCGATTCCGCAAGTCTCAGCGCTCTATGAGCAAGGGAAAGCGGTTTTTCAGACAAACGAATGTGTGCAGCTGAATGGGGCAATTTTCTTTGACTTTTTTCACATGTTAGGGGTCGACTATGATATGAAAAGTGATTGTTCACTTTAAAATGCGAAAATTCATATTAAACACAGGAAAGTCATAAAAAATATGAATTTTCATATGAAATATGATTTTTTTCATCAAAGTTCAAAAATTCATAAGAAACATGGAAAAAGTGATTATCCATGAAAATTCACTTAACAAAGTCAACTTTCATCATTTTTCATCGAACTGGCTCGTTTCCTGCCTCAGCGCGAGGTGCTCTCTGCATTGTGCTTGTCTGGCGCTGAAAATGCGATTCCGCAAGTCTCAGCGCCCTACGAGCAAGGGAAAGCGGTTTTTCAGGCAATCGCTTGTTTGCAGCTGAATGGGGCCGTTTTCTTTGACTTTTTTCACATGTTTGGGGTCGACTATGATATGAAAAGTGATTGTTCACTTTAAAATGCGAAAATTCATATTAAACACAGGAAAGTCATAAAAAATATGAATTTTGATATGAAATATGATTTTTTTCATCAAAGTTCAAAAATTCATAAGAAACATGGAAAAAGTGATTATCCATGAAAATTCACTTAACAAAGTCAACTTTCATCATTTTTCATCGAACTGGCTCGTTTCCTGCCTCAGCGCGAGGTGCTCTCTGCATTGTGCTTGTCTGGCGCTGAAAATGCGATTCCGCAAGTCTCAACTCTACGAGCAAGGGAAAGCGGTTTTTCAGACAAACGAATGTGTGCAGCTGAATGGGGCAGTTTTCTTTGACTTTTTTCACATGTTTGGGGTCGACTATGATATGAAAAGTGATTGTTCACTTTAAAATGGGAAAATTCATATTAAACACAGGAAAGTCATAAAAAATATGAATTTTGATATGAAATATGATTTTTTTCATCAAAGTTCAAAAATTCATAAGAAACATGGAAAAAGTTATATTCCATGAAAATTCACTTAACAAAGTCAACTTTCATCATTTTTCATCGAACTGGCTCGTTTCCTGCCTCAGCGCGAGGTGCTCTCTGCATTGTGCTTGTCTGGCGCTGAAAATGCGATTCCGCAAGTCTCAGCGCCCTACGAGCAAGGGAAAGCGGTTTTTCAGACAAACGAATGTGTGCAGCTGAATGGGGCAATTTTCTTTGACTTTTTTCACATGTTTGGGGTCGACTATGATATGAAAAGTGATTGTTCACTTTAAAATGCGAAAATTCATATTAAACACAGGAAAGTCTTCAAAAATATGAATTTTCATATGAAATATGATTTTTTTCATCAAAGTTCAAAAATTCATAAGAAACATGGAAAAAGTTATATTCCATGAAAATTCACTTAACAAAGTCAACTTTCATCATTTTTCATCGAACTGGCTCGTTTCCTGCCTCAGCGCGGGGTGCTCTCTGCATTGTGCTTCTCTGGCGCTGAAAATGCGATTCCGCAAGTCTCAACTCTCTACGAGCAAGGGAAAGCGGTTTTTCAGGCAATCGCTTGTTTGCAGTTGAATGGGGCAGTTTTCTTTGACTTTTTTCACATGTTTGGGGTCGACTATGATATGAAAAGTGATTGTTCACTTTAAAATGAAAAAATTCATAAGAAACAAAGGAAAGTCATAAAAAATATGGATTTTCATATGAAATATGATTTTTTTCATCAAAGTTCAAAAATTCATAAGAAACATGGAAAAAGTTATATTCCATGAAAATTCACTTAACAAAGTCAACTTTCATCATTTTTCATCGAACTGGCTCGTTTCCTGCCTCAGCGCGAGGTGCTCTCTGCATTGTGCTTGTCTGGCGCTTAAAATGCGATTCCGCAAGTCTCAGCGCCCTACGAGCAAGGGAAAGCGGTTTTTCAGGCAATCGCTTGTTTGCAGCTGAAAGGGGCAGTTTTCTTTGACTTTTTTCACATGTTCGTGGTCGACTATGATATGAAAAGTGATTGTTCACTTTAAAATGCGAAAATTCATATTAAACACCGGAAAGTCATAAAAAATATGAATTTTCATATGAATTATGATTTTTTTCATCAAAGTTCAAAAATTCATAAGAAACATGGAAAAAGTGATTATCCATGAAAATTCACTTAACAAAGTCAACTTTCATCATTTTTCATCGAACTGGCTCGTTTCCTGCCTAAGCGCGGTGTGCTCTCTGCATTGTGCTTCTCTGGCGCTGAAAATGCGATTCCGCAAGTCTCAGCGCTCTACGAGCAAGGGAAAGCGGTTTTTCAGACAAACGAATGTGTGCAGCTGAATGGGGCTAGTTTCTTTGACTTTTTTCACATGTTAGGGGTCGACTATGATATGAAAAGTGATTGTTCACTTTAAAATGAAAAAATTCATAAGAAACAAAGGAAAGTCATAAAAAATATGGATTTTCATATGAAATATGATTTTTTTCATCAAAGTTCAAAAATTCATAAGAAACATGGAAAAAGTGATTATCCATGAAAATAAACTTAACAAAGTCAACTTTCATCATTTTTCATCGAACTGGCTCGTTTCCTGCCTCAGCGCGGGGTTCTCTCTGCATTGTGCTTCTCTGGCGCTGAAAATGCGATACCGCAAGTCTCAGCTCTCTACGAGCAAGGGAAAGCGGTTTTTCAGGCAATCGCTTGTTTGCAGCTGAATGGGGCAGTTTTCTTTGACTTTTTTCACATGTTTGGGGTCGACTATGATATGAAAAGTGCTTGTTCACTTTAAAATGAAAAAATTCATAAGAAACAAAGGAAAGTCATAAAAAATATGGATTTTCATATGAAATATGATTTTTTTCATCAAAGTTCAAAAATTCATCAGAAACATGGAAAAAGTGATTATCCATGAAAATTCACTTAACAAAGTCAACTTTCATCATTTTTCATCGAACTGGCTCGTTTCCTGCCTCAGCGCGGGGTGCTCTCTGCATTGTGCTTCTCTGGCGCTGAAAATGCGATTCCGCAAGTCTCAGCGCTCTACGAGCAAGGGAAAGCGGTTTTTCAGACAAACGAATGTGTGCAGCTGAATGGGGCTATTTTCTTTGACTTTTTTCACATGTTAGGGGTCGACTATGATATGAAAAGTGCTTGTTCACTTTAAAATGCAAAAATTCATATTAAACACAGGAAAGTCATAAAAAATATGAATTTTGATATGAAATATGATTTTTTTCATCAAAGTTCAAAAATTCATAAGAAACATGGAAAAAGTGATTATCCATGAAAATAAACTTAACAAAGTCAACTTTCATCATTTTTCATCGAACTGGCTCGTTTCCTGCCTCAGCGCGGGGTTCTCTCTGCATTGTGCTTCTCTGGCGCTGAAAATGCGATACCGCAAGTCTCAGCTCTCTAAGAGCAAGGGAAAGCGGTTTTTCAGGCAATCGCTTGTTTGCAGCTGAATGGGGCAGTTTTCTTTGACTTTTTTCACATGTTTGGGGTCGACTATGATATGAAAAGTGATTGTTCACTTTAAAATGAGAAAATTCATATTAAACACAGGAAAGTCATAAAAAATATGAATTTTCATATGAAATATGATTTTTTTCATCAAAGTTCAAAAATTCATAAGAAACATGGAAAAAGTTATATTCCATGAAAATTCACTTAACAAAGTCAACTTTCATCATTTTTCATCGAACTGGCTCGTTTCCTGCCTCAGCGCGAGGTGCTCTCTGCATTGTGCTTGTCTGGCGCTGAAAATGCGATTCCGCAAGTCTCAGCGCTCTACGAGCAAGGGAAAGCGGTTTTTCAGACAAACGAATGTGTGCAGCTGAATGGGGCAATTTTCTTTGACTTTTTTCACATGTTAGGGGTCGACTATGATATGAAAAGTGATTGTTCACTTTAAAATGCGAAAATTCATATTAAACACAGGAAAGTCATAAAAAATATGAATTTTCATATGAATTATGATTTTTTTCATCAAAGTTCAAAAATTCATAAGAAACATGGAAAAAGTGATTATCCATGAAAATTCACTTAACAAAGTCAACTTTCATCATTTTTCATCGAACTGGCTCGTTTCCTGCCTCAGCGCGGGGTGCTCTCTGCATTGTGCTTCTCTGGCGCTGAAAATGCGATTCCGCAAGTCTCAGCTCTCCACGAGCAAGGGAAAGCGGTTTTTCAGGCAATCGCTTGTTTGCAGCTGAATGGGGCAGTTTTCTTTGACTTTTTTCACATGTTTGGTGTCGACTATGATATGAAATGTGATTGTTCACTTTAAAATGCGAAAATTCATATTAAACACAGGAAAGTCGTCAAAAATATGAATTTTCATATGAAATATGATTTTTTCATCAAGTTTCAAAAATTCATAAGAAACATGGAAAAAGTTATATTCCATGAAAATTCACTTAACAAAGTCAACTTTCATCATTTTTCATCGAACTGGCTCGTTTCCTGCCTCAGCGCGGGGTGCTCTCTGCATTGTGCTTCACTGGCGCTGAAAATGCGATTCCGCAAGTCTTAGCTCTCCACGAGCAAGGGAAAGCGGTTTTTCAGGCAATTGCTTGTTTGCAGCTGAAAGGGGCAGTTTTCTTTGACTTTTTTCACATGTTTGGGGTCGACTATGATATGAAATGTGATTGTTCACTTTAAAATGCGAAAATTCATATTAAACACAGGAAAGTCTTCAAAAATATGAATTTTCATATGAAATATGATTTTTTTCATCAAAGTTCAAAAATTCATAAGAAACATGGAAAAAGTTATATTCCATGAAAATTCACTTAACAAAGTCAACTTTCATCATTTTTCATCGAACTGGCTCGTTTCCTGCCTCAGCGCGGGGTGCTCTCTGCATTGTGCTTCTCTGGCGCTGAAAATGCGATTCCGCAAGTCTCAGCGCTCTACGAGCAAGGGAAAGCGGTTTTTCAGACAAACGAATGTGTGCAGCTGAATGGGGCTAGTTTCTTTGACTTTTTTCACATGTTAGGGGTCGACTATGATATGAAAAGTGATTGTTCACTTTAAAATGCGAAAATTCATATTAAACACAGGAAAGTCATAAAAAATATGAATTTTCATATGAAATATGATTTTTTTCATCAAAGTTCAAAAATTCATAAGAAACATGGAAAAAGTGATTATCCATGAAAATTCACTTAACAAAGTCAACTTTCATCATTTTTCATCGAACTGGCTCGTTTCCTGCCTCAGCGCGGTGTGCTCTCTGCATTGTGCTTCTCTGTCGCTGAAAATGCGATTCCGCAAGTCTCAGCGCTCTACGAGCAAGGGAAAGCGGTTTTTCAGACAAACGCATGTGTGCAGCCGAATGGGGCAGTTTTCTTTGACTTTTTTTACATGTTTGGGGTCGACTATGATATGAAAAGTGCTTGTTAACTTCAAAATACAAAAATTCATAAGAAACAACGGAATGTCTTCAAAAATATGAATTTTCATATGAAATATGATTTTTTTCATCAAAGTTCAAAAATTCATAAGAAACATGGAAAAAGTGATTATACATGAAAATAAACTTAACAAAGTCAACTTTCATCATTTCTCATCGAACTGGCTCGTTTCCTGCCTCAGCGCGGGGTGCTCTCTGCATTGTGCTTCTCTGGCGCTGAAAATGCGATTCCGCAAGTCTCAGCTCTCCACGAGCAAGGGAAAGCGGTTTTTCAGGCAATCGCTTGTTTGCAGCTGAATGGGGCAGTTTTCTTTGACTTTTTTCACATGTTTGGTGTCGACTATGATATGAAATGTGATTGTTCACTTTAAAATGCGAAAATTCATATTAAACACAGGAAAGTCTTCAAAAATATGAATTTTCATATGAAATATGATTTTTTTCATCAAAGTTCAAAAATTCATAAGAAACATGGAAAAAGTTATATTCCATGAAAATTCACTTAACAAAGTCAACTTTCATCATTTTTCATCGAACTGGCTCGTTTCCTGCCTCAGCGCGGGGTGCTCTCTGCATTGTGCTTCTCTGGCGCTGAAAATGCGATTCCGCAAGTCTCAGCTCTCCACGAGCAAGGGAAAGCGGTTTTTCAGGCAATCGCTTGTTTGCAGCTGAATGGGGCAGTTTTCTTTGACTTTTTTCACATGTTTGGGGTCGACTATGATATGAAATGTGATTGTTCACTTTAAAATGCGAAAATTCATATTAAACACAGGAAAGTCTTCAAAAATATGAATTTTCATATGAAATATGATTTTTTTCATCAAAGTTCAAAAATTCATAAGAAACATGGAAAAAGTTATATTCCATGAAAATTCACTTAACAAAGTCAACTTTCATCATTTTTCATCGAACTGGCTCGTTTCCTGCCTCAGCGCGGGGTGCTCTCTGCATTGTGCTTCTCTGGCGCTGAAAATGCGATTCCGCAAGTCTCAGCTCTCCAACGAGCAAGGGAAAGCGGTTTTTCAGGCAATCGCTTGTTTGCAGCTGAATGGGGCAGTTTTCTTTGACTTTTTTCACATGTTTGGGGTCGACTATGATATGAAATGTGATTGTTCACTTTAAAATGCGAAAATTCATATTAAACACAGGAAAGTCTTCAAAAATATGAATTTTCATATGAAATATGATTTTTTTCATCAAAGTTCAAAAATTCATAAGAAACATGGAAAAAGTGATTATCCATGAAAATTCACTTAACAAAGTCAACTTTCATCATTTTTCATCGAACTGGCTCGTTTCCTGCCTAAGCGCGGTGTGCTCTCTGCATTGTGCTTCTCTGGCGCTGAAAATGCGATTCCGCAAGTCTCAGCGCTCTACGAGCAAGGGAAAGCGGTTTTTCAGACAAACGAATGTGTGCAGCTGAATGGGGCTATTTTCTTTGACTTTTTTCACATGTTAGGGGTCGACTATGATATGAAAAGTGCTTGTTCACTTTAAAATGCAAAAATTCATATTAAACACAGGAAAGTCATAAAAAATATGAATTTTGATATGAAATATGATTTTTTTCATCAAAGTTCAAAAATTCATAAGAAACATGGAAAAAGTGATTATCCATGAAAATAAACTTAACAAAGTCAACTTTCATCATTTTTCATCGAACTGGCTCGTTTCCTGCCTCAGCGCGGGGTGCTCTCTGCATTGTGCTTCTCTGGCGCTGAAAATGCGATTCCGCAAGTCTCAGCTCTCTACGAGCAAGGGAAAGCGGTTTTTCAGGCAATCGCTTGTTTGCAGCTGAATGGGGCAGTTTTCTTTGACTTTTTTCACATGTTTGGGGTCGACTATGATATGAAAAGTGATTGTTCACTTTAAAATGAAAAAATTCATAAGAAACAAAGGAAAGTCATAAAAAATATGGATTTTCATATGAAATATGATTTTTTTCATCAAAGTTCAAAAATTCATAAGAAACATGGAAAAAGTGATTATCCATGAAAATTCACTTAACAAAGTCAACTTTCATCATTTTTCATCGAACTGGCTCGTTTCCTGCCTCAGCGCGAGGTGCTCTCTGCATTGTGCTTGTCTGGCGCTGAAAATGCGATTCCGCAAGTCTCAGCGCCCTACGAGCAAGGGAAAGCGGTTTTTCAGACAAACGAATGTGTGCAGCTGAATGGGGCAATTTTCTTTGACTTTTTTCACATGTTAGGGGTCGACTATGATATGAAAAGTGATTGTTCACTTTAAAATGCGAAAATTCATATTAAACACAGGAAAGTCATAAAAAATATGAATTTTCATATGAATTATGATTTTTTTCATCAAAGTTCAAAAATTCATAAGAAACATGGAAAAAGTGATTATCCATGAAAATAAACTTAACAAAGTCAACTTTCATCATTTTTCATCGAACTGGCTCGTTTCCTGCCTCAGCGCGGGGTGCTCTCTGCATTGTGCTTCTCTGGCGCTGAAAATGCGATTCCGCAAGTCTCAGCTCTCTACGAGCAAGGGAAAGCGGTTTTTCAGACAAACGCATGTGTGCAGCCGAATGGGGCAGTTTTCTTTGACTTTTTTCACATGTTAGGGGTCGACTATGATATGAAAAGTGCTTGTTCACTTTAAAATGCAAAAATTCATAAGAAACAAAGGAAAGTCTTCAGAAATATGAATTTTCATATGAAATATGATTTTTTTTCATCAAAGTTCAAAAATTCATAAGAAACATGGAAAAAGTGATTATCCATGAAAATTTACTTAACAAAGTCAACTTTCATCATTTTTCATCGAACTGGCTCGTTTCCTGCCTCAGCGCGAGGTGCTCTCTGCATTGTGCTTGTCTGGCGCTGAAAATGCGATTCCGCAAGTCTCAGCGCACTACGAGCAAGGGAAAGCGGTTTTTTTAGACAAACGCATGTGTGCAGCCGAATGGGGCAGTTTTCTTTGACTTTTTTCACATGTTTGGGGTCGACTATGATATGAAAAGTGCTTGTTCACTTTAAAATGCAAAAATTCATATTAAACACAGGAAAGTCATAAAAAATATGAATTTTCATATGAAATATGATTTTTTTCATCAAAGTTCAAAAATTCATAAGAAACATGGAAAAAGTGATTATCCATGAAAATTCACTTAACAAAGTCAACTTTCATCATTTTTCATCGAACTGGCTCGTTTCCTGCCTCAGCGCGGTGTGCTCTCTGCATTGTGCTTCTCTGGCGCTGAAAATGCGATTCCGCAAGTCTAAGCGCTCTACGAGCAAGGGAAAGCGGTTTTTCAGACAAACGCATGTGTGCAGCCGAATGGGGCAGTTTTCTTTGACTTTTTTCACATATTTGGGGTCGACTATGATATGAAAAGTGCTTGTTCACTTCAAAATGCAAAAATTCATAAGAAACAAAGGAAAGTCTTCACAAATATGAATTTTCATATGAAATATGATTTTTTTCATCAAAGTTCAAAAATTCATAAGAAACATGGAAAAAGTTATATTCCATGAAAATTCACTAAACAAAGTCAACTTTCATCATTTTTCATCGAACTGGCTCGTTTCCTGCCTAAGCGCGGTGTGCTCTCTGCATTGTGCTTCTCTGGCGCTGAAAATGCGATTCCGCAAGCCTCAGCGCTCTACGAGCAAGGGAAAGCGGTTTTTCAGGCAATCGCTTGTTTGCAGCTGAATGGGGCAGTTTTCTTTGACATTTTTCACATGTTAGGGGTCGACTATGATATGAAATGTGATTGTTCACTTTAAAATGCGAAAATTCATATTAAACACAGGAAAGTCTTCAAAAATATGAATTTTCATATGAAATATGATTTTTTTCATCAAAGTTCAAAAATTCATAAGAAACATGGAAAAAGTTATATTCCATGAAAATTCACTTAACAAAGTCAACTTTCATCATTTTTCATCGAACTGGCTCGTTTCCTGCCTCAGCGCGGGGTGCTCTCTGCATTGTGCTTCTCTGGCGCTGAAAATGCGATTCCGCAAGTCTCAGCTCTCCACGAGCAAGGGAAAGCGGTGTTTCAGGCAATCGCTTGTTTGCAGCTGAATGGGGCAGTTTTCTTTGACTTTTTTCACATGTTTGGGGTCGACTATGATATGAAATGTGATTGTTCACTTTAAAATGCGAAAATTCATATTAAACACAGGAAAGTCTTCAAAAATATGAATTTTCATATGAAATATGATTTTTTTCATCAAAGTTCAAAAATTCATAAGAAACATGGAAAAAGTTATATTCCATGAAAATTCACGTAACAAAGTCAACTTTCATCATTTTTCATCGAACTGGCTCGTTTCCTGCCTCAGCGCGGGGTGCTCTCTGCATTGTGCTTCTCTGGCGCTGAAAATGCGATTCCGCAAGTCTCAGCTCTCCACGAGAAAGGGAAAGCGGTTTTTCAGGCAATCGCTTGTTTGCAGCTGAATGGGGCAGTTTTCTTTGACTTTTTTCACATGTTTGGGGTCGACTATGATATGAAATGTGATTGTTCACTTTAGAATGCGAAAATTCATATTAAACACAGGAATGTCTTCAAAAATATGAATTTTCATATGAAATATGATTTTTTTCATCAAAGTTCAAAAATTCATAAGAAACATGGAAAAAGTGATTATCCATGAAAATTCACTTAACAAAGTCAACTTTCATCATTTTTCATCGAACTGGCTCGTTTCCTGCCTAAGCGCGGTGTGCTCTCTGCATTGTGCTTCTCTGGCGCTGAAAATGCGATTCCGCAAGTCTCAGCGCTCTACGAGCAAGGGAAAGCGGTTTTTCAGACAAACGAATGTGTGCAGCTGAATGGGGCTATTTTCTTTGACTTTTTTCACATGTTAGGGGTCGACTATGATATGAAAAGTGCTTGTTCACTTTAAAATGCAAAAATTCATATTAAACACAGGAAAGTCATAAAAAATATGAATTTTGATATGAAATATGATTTTTTTCATCAAAGTTCAAAAATTCATAAGAAACATGGAAACATAAGAAACATGGAAAAATTCCATGAAAATTCACTTAACAAAGTCAACTTTCATCATTTTTCATCGAACTGGCTCGTTTCCTGCCTCAGCGCGGGGTGCTCTCTGCATTGTGCTTCTCTGGCGCTGAAAATGCGATTCCGCAAGTCTCAGCTCTCCACGAGCAAGGGAAAGCGGTTTTTCAGGCAATCGCTTGTTTGCAGCTGAATGGGGCAGTTTTCTTTGACTTTTTTCACATGTTTGGGGTCAACTATGATATGAAAAGTGATTGTTCACTTTAAAATGAGAAAATTCATATTAAACACAGGAAAGGCATAAAAAATATGAATTTTCATATGAAATATGATTTTTTTCATCAAAGTTTAAAAATTCATAAGAAACATGGAAAAAGTTATATTCCATGAAAATTCACTTAACAAAGTCAACTTTCATCATTTTTCATCGAACTGGCTCGTTTCCTGCCTCAGCGCGAGGTGCTCTCTGCATTGTGCTTGTCTGGCGCTGAAAATGCGATTCCGCAAGTCTCAGCGCCCTACGAGCAAGGGAAAGCGGTTTTTCAGACAAACGAATGTGTGCAGCTGAATGGGGCAATTTTCTTTGACTTTTTTCACATGTTAGGGGTCGACTATGATATGAAAAGTGATTGTTCACTTTAAAATGCGAAAATTCATATTAAACACAGGAAAGTCATAAAAAATATGAATTTTCATATGAATTATGATTTTTTTCATCAAAGTTCAAAAATTCATAAGAAACATGGAAAAAGTGATTATCCATGAAAATTCACTTAACAAAGTCAACTTTCATCATTTTTCATCGAACTGGCTCGTTTCCTGCCTCAGCGCGGGGTGCTCTCTGCATTGTGCTTCTCTGGCGCTGAAAATGCGATTCCGCAAGTCTCAGCTCTCTACGAGCAAGGGAAAGCGGTTTTTCAGACAAACGCATGTGTGCAGCCGAATGGGGCAGTTTTCTTTGACTTTTTTCACATGTTAGGGGTCGACTATGATATGAAAAGTGCTTGTTCACTTTAAAATGCAAAAATTCATAAGAAACAAAGGAAAGTCTTCAGAAATATGAATTTTCATATGAAATATGATTTTTTTTCATCAAAGTTCAAAAATTCATAAGAAACATGGAAAAAGTGATTATCCATGAAAATTCACTTAACAAAGTCAACTTTCATCATTTTTCATCGAACTGGCTCGTTTCCTGCCTCAGCGCGAGGTGCTCTCTGCATTGTGCTTGTCTGGCGCTGAAAATGCGATTCCGCAAGTCTCAGCGCACTACGAGCAAGGGAAAGCGGTTTTTTTAGACAAACGCATGTGTGCAGCCGAATGGGGCAGTTTTCTTTGACTTTTTTCACATGTTTGGGGTCGACTATGATATGAAAAGTGCTTGTTCACTTTAAAATGCAAAAATTCATATTAAACACAGGAAAGTCATAAAAAATATGAATTTTCATATGAAATATGATTTTTTTCATCAAAGTTCAAAAATTCATAAGAAACATGGAAAAAGTGATTATCCATGAAAATTCACTTAACAAAGTCAACTTTCATCATTTTTCATCGAACTGGCTCGTTTCCTGCCTCAGCGCGGTGTGCTCTCTGCATTGTGCTTCTCTGGCGCTGAAAATGCGATTCCGCAAGTCTAAGCGCTCTACGAGCAAGGGAAAGCGGTTTTTCAGACAAACGCATGTGTGCAGCCGAATGGGGCAGTTTTCTTTGACTTTTTTCACGTTTGGGGTCGACTATGATATGAAAAGTGCTTGTTCACTTCAAAATGCAAAAATTCATAAGAAACAAAGGAAAGTCTTCACAAATATGAATTTTCATATGAAATATGATTTTTTTCATCAAAGTTCAAAAATTCATAAGAAACATGGAAAAAGTTATATTCCATGAAAATTCACTAAACAAAGTCAACTTTCATCATTTTTCATCGAACTGGCTCGTTTCCTGCCTAAGCGCGGTGTGCTCTCTGCATTGTGCTTCTCTGGCGCTGAAAATGCGATTCCGCAAGCCTCAGCGCTCTACGAGCAAGGGAAAGCGGTTTTTCAGGCAATCGCTTGTTTGCAGCTGAATGGGGCAGTTTTCTTTGACATTTTTCACATGTTAGGGGTCGACTATGATATGAAATGTGATTGTTCACTTTAAAATGCGAAAATTCATATTAAACACAGGAAAGTCTTCAAAAATATGAATTTTCATATGAAATATGATTTTTTTCATCAAAGTTCAAAAATTCATAAGAAACATGGAAAAAGTTATATTCCATGAAAATTCACTTAACAAAGTCAACTTTCATCATTTTTCATCGAACTGGCTCGTTTCCTGCCTCAGCGCGGGGTGCTCTCTGCATTGTGCTTCTCTGGCGCTGAAACTGCGATTCCGCAAGTCTCAGCGCTCTACGAGCAAGGGAAAGAGGTTTTTCAGACAAACGAATGTGTGCAGCTGAATGGGGCTATTTTCTTTGACTTTTTTCACATGTTAGGGGTCGACTATGATATGAAAAGTGATTGTTCACTTTAAAATGCGAAAATTCATATTAAACACAGGATAGTCATAAAAAATATGAATTTTCATATGAAATATGATTTTATTCATTAAAGTTCAAAAATTCATAAGAAACATGGAAAAAGTGATTATCCATGAAAATTCACTTAACAAAGTCAACTTTCATCATTTTTCATCGAACTGGCTCGTTTCCTGCCTCAGCGCGGTGTGCTCTCTGCATTGTGCTTCTCTGGCGCTGAAAATGCGATTCCGCAAGCCTCAGCGCTCTACGAGCAAGGGAAAGCGGTTTTTCAGGCAATCGCTTGTTTGCAGCTGAATGGGGCAGTTTTCTTTGACATTTTTCACATGTTAGGGGTCGACTATGATATGAAATGTGATTGTTCACTTTAAAATGCGAAAATTCATATTAAACACAGGAAAGTCTTCAAAAATATGAATTTTCATATGAAATATGATTTTTTTCATCAAAGTTCAAAAATTCATAAGAAACATGGAAAAAGTTATATTCCATGAAAATTCACTTAACAAAGTCAACTTTCATCATTTTTCATCGAACTGGCTCGTTTCCTGCCTCAGCGCGGGGTGCTCTCTGCATTGTGCTTGTCTGGCGCTGAAAATGCGATTCCGCAAGTCTCAGCTCTCTACGAGCAAGGGAAAGCGGTTTTTCAGGCAATCGCTTGTTTGCAGCTGAATGGGGCAGTTTTCTTTGACTTTTTTCACATGTTCGTGGTCGACTATGATATGAAAAGTGATTAGTCACATTAAAATGCGAAAATTCATATTAAACACAGGAAAGTCATAAAAAATATGAATTTTCATATGAATTATGATTTTTTTCATCAAAGTTCAAAAATTCATAAGAAACATGGAAAAAGTGATTATCCATGAAAATTCACTTAACAAAGTCAACTTTCATCATTTTTCATCGAACTGGCTCGTTTCCTGCCTCAGCGCGGTGTGCTCTCTGCATTGTGCTTCTCTGGCGCTGAAAATGCGATTCCGCAAGGGAAAGCGGTTTTTCAAACAAACGAATGTGTACAGCTGAATGGTGCAATTTTCTTTGACTTTTTTCACATGTTAGGGGTCGACTATGATATGAAAAGTGCTTGTTCAGTTTAAAATGCAAAAATTCATATTAAACACAGGAAAGTCATAAAAAATATGAATTTTGATATGAAATATGATTTTTTTCATCAAAGTTCAAAAATTCATAAGAAACATGGAAAAAGTGATTATCCATGAAAATTCACTTAACAAAGTCAACTTTCATCATTTTTCATCGAACTGGCTCGTTTCCTGCCTCAGCGCGGTGTGCTCTCTGCATTGTGCTTCTCTGGCGCTGAAAATGCGATTCCGCAAGTCTAAGCGCTCTACGAGCAAGGGAAAGCGGTTTTTCAGACAAACGCATGTGTGCAGCCGAATGGGGCAGTTTTCTTTGACTTTTTTCACGTTTGGGGTCGACTATGATATGAAAAGTGCTTGTTCACTTCAAAATGCAAAAATTCATAAGAAACAAAGGAAAGTCTTCACAAATATGAATTTTCATATGAAATATGATTTTTTTCATCAAAGTTCAAAAATTCATAAGAAACATGGAAAAAGTTATATTCCATGAAAATTCACTTAACAAAGTCAACTTTCATCATTTTTCATCGAACTGGCTCGTTTCCTGCCTCAGCGCGGGGTGCTCTCTGCATTGTGCTTCTCTGGCGCTGAAAATGCGATTCCGCAAGTCTCAGCTCTCTACGAGCAAGGGAAAGCGGTTTTTCAGGCAATCGCTTGTTTGCAGCTGAATGGGGCAGTTTTCTTTGACTTTTTTCACATGTTTGGGGTCGACTATGATATGAAAAGTGATTGTTCACTTTAAAATGAGAAAATTCATATTAAACACAGGAAAGTCATAAAAAATATGAATTTTCATATGAATTATGATTTTTTTCATCAAAGTTCAAAAATTCATAAGAAACATGGAAAAAGTGATTATCCATGAAAATTCACTTAACAAAGTCAACTTTCATCATTTTTCATCGAACTGGCTCGTTTCCTGCCTCAGCGCGGGGTGCTCTCTGCATTGTGCTTCTCTGGCGCTGAAAATGCGATTCCGCAAGTCTCAGCTCTCCACGAGCAAGGGAAAGCGGTTTTTCAGGCAATCGCTTGTTTGCAGCTGAATGGGGCAGTTTTCTTTGACTTTTTTCACATGTTTGGGGTCGACTATGATATGAAAAGTGATTGTTCACTTTAAAATGAGAAAATTCATATTAAACACAGGAAAGTCATAAAAAATATGAATTTTCATATGAAATATGATTTTTTTCATCAAAGTTCAAAAATTCATAAGAAACATGGAAAAAGTTATATTCCATGAAAATTCACTTAACAAAGTCAACTTTCATCATTTTTCATCGAACTAGCTCGTTTCCTGCCTCAGCGCGAGTTGCTCTCTGCATTGTGCTTGTCTGGCGCTGAAAATGCGATTCCGCAAGTCTCAGCGCCCTACGAGCAAGGGAAAGCGGTTTTTCAGACAAACGAATTTGTGCAGCTGAATGGGGCAATTTTCTTTGACTTTTTTCACATGTTAGGGGTCGACTATGATATGAAAAGTGATTGTTCACTTTAAAATGCGAAAATTCATATTAAACACAGGAAAGTCATAAAAAATATGAATTTTCATATGAATTATGATTTTTTTCATCAAAGTTCAAAAATTCATAAGAAACATGGAAAAAGTGATTATCCATGAAAATTCACTTAACAAAGTCAACTTTCATCATTTTTCATCGAACTGGCTCGTTTCCTGCCTCAGCGCGGGGTGCTCTCTGCATTGTGCTTCTCTGGCGCTGAAAATGCGATTCCGCAAGTCTCAGCTCTCCACGAGCAAGGGAAAGCGGTTTTTCAGGCAATCGCTTGTTTGCAGCTGAATGGGGCAGTTTTCTTTGACTTTTTTCACATGTTTGGGGTCGACTATGATATGAAATGTGATTGTTCACTTTAAAATGCGAAAATTCATATTAAACACAGGAAAGTCTTCAAAAATATGAATTTTCATATGAAATATGATTTTTTTCATCAAAGTTCAAAAATTCATAAAAAACATGGAAAAAGTTATATTCCATGAAAATTCACTTAACAAAGTCAACTTTCATCATTTTTCATCGAACTGGCTCGTTTCCTGCCTCAGCGCGGGGTGCTCTCTGCATTGTGCTTCTCTGGAGCTGAAAATGCGATTCCGTAAGTCTCAGCGCTCTACGAGCAAGGGAAAGCGGTTTTTCAGACAAACGAATGTGTGCAGCTGAATGGGGCTAGTTTCTTTGACTTTTTTCACATGTTAGGGGTCGACTATGATATGAAAAGTGATTGTTCACTTTAAAATGCGAAAATTCATATTAAACACAGGAAAGTCATAAAAAATATGAATTTTCATATGAAATATGATTTTTTTCATCAAAGTTCAAAAATTCATAAGAAACATGGAAAAAGTGATTATCCATGAAAATTCACTTAACAAAGTCAACTTTCATCATTTTTCATCGAACTGGCTCGTTTCTTGCCTCAGCGCGGTGTGCTCTCTGCATTGTGCTTCTCTGGCGCTGAAAATGCGATTCCGCAAGTCTCAGCGCTCTACGAGCAAGGGAAAGCGGTTTTTCAGACAAACGCATGTGTGCGGCCGAATGGGGCAGTTTTCTTTGACTTTTTTCACATGTTTGGGGTCGACTATGATATGAAAAGTGCTTGTTCACTTTAAAATGAAAAAATTCATAAGAAACAAAGGAAAGTCATAAAAAATATGGATTTTCATATGAAATATGATTTTTTTCATCAAAGTTCAAAAATTCATAAGAAACATGGAAAAAGTGATTATCCATGAAAATTCACTTAACAAAATTAACTTTCATCATTTTTCATCGAACTGGCTCGTTTCCTGCCTCAGCGCGGTGTGCTCTCTGCATTGTGCTTCTCTGGCGCTGAAAATGCGATTCCGCAAGTCTCAGCGCTCTACGAGCAAGGGAAAGCGGTTTTTCAGACAAACGAATGTGTGCAGCTGAATGGGGCTATTTTCTTTGACTTTTTTCACATGTTAGGGGTCGACTATGATATGAAAAGTGATCGTTCACTTTAAAATGCGAAAATTCATATTAAACAAAGGAAAGTCATAAAAAATATGAATTTTCATATGAAATATGATTTTTTTTATCAAAGTTCAAAAATTCATAAGAAACATGGAATAAGTGATTATCCATGAAAATTCACTTAACAAAGTCAACTTTCATCATTTTTCATCGAACTGGCTCGTTTCCTGCCTCAGCGCGGGGTGCTCTCTGCATTGTGCTTGTCTGGCGCTGAAAATGCGATTCCGCAAGTCTCAGCGCCCTACGAGCAAGGGAAAGCGGTTTTTCAGACAAACGAATTTGTGCAGCTGAATGGGGCAATTTTCTTTGACTTTTTTCACATGTTAGGGGTCGACTATGATATGAAAAGTGATTGTTCACTTTAAAATGCGAAAATTCATATTAAACACAGGAAAGTCATAAAAAATATGAATTTTCATATGAATTATGATTTTTTTCATCAAAGTTCAAAAATTCATAAGAAACATGGAAAAAGTGATTATCCATGAAAATTCACTTAACAAAGTCAACTTTCATCATTTTTCATCGAACTGGCTCGTTTCCTGCCTCAGCGCGGGGTGCTCTCTGCATTGTGCTTCTCTGGCGCTGAAAATGCGATTCCGCAAGTCTCAGCTCTCCACGAGCAAGGGAAAGCGGTTTTTCAGGCAATCGCTTGTTTGCAGCTGAATGGGGCAGTTTTCTTTGACTTTTTTCACATGTTTGGGGTCGACTATGATATGAAATGTGATTGTTCACTTTAAAATGCGAAAATTCATATTAAACACAGGAAAGTCTTCAAAAATATGAATTTTCATATGAAATATGATTTTTTTCATCAAAGTTCAAAAATTCATAAAAAACATGGAAAAAGTTATATTCCATGAAAATTCACTTAACAAAGTCAACTTTCATCATTTTTCATCGAACTGGCTCGTTTCCTGCCTCAGCGCGGGGTGCTCTCTGCATTGTGCTTCTCTGGAGCTGAAAATGCGATTCCGTAAGTCTCAGCGCTCTACGAGCAAGGGAAAGCGGTTTTTCAGACAAACGAATGTGTGCAGCTGAATGGGGCTAGTTTCTTTGACTTTTTTCACATGTTAGGGGTCGACTATGATATGAAAAGTGATTGTTCACTTTAAAATGCGAAAATTCATATTAAACACAGGAAAGTCATAAAAAATATGAATTTTCATATGAAATATGATTTTTTTCATCAAAGTTCAAAAATTCATAAGAAACATGGAAAAAGTGATTATCCATGAAAATTCACTTAACAAAGTCAACTTTCATCATTTTTCATCGAACTGGCTCGTTTCTTGCCTCAGCGCGGTGTGCTCTCTGCATTGTGCTTCTCTGGCGCTGAAAATGCGATTCCGCAAGTCTCAGCGCTCTACGAGCAAGGGAAAGCGGTTTTTCAGACAAACGCATGTGTGCGGCCGAATGGGGCAGTTTTCTTTGACTTTTTTCACATGTTTGGGGTCGACTATGATATGAAAAGTGCTTGTTCACTTTAAAATGAAAAAATTCATAAGAAACAAAGGAAAGTCATAAAAAATATGGATTTTCATATGAAATATGATTTTTTTCATCAAAGTTCAAAAATTCATAAGAAACATGGAAAAAGTGATTATCCATGAAAATTCACTTAACAAAATTAACTTTCATCATTTTTCATCGAACTGGCTCGTTTCCTGCCTCAGCGCGGTGTGCTCTCTGCATTGTGCTTCTCTGGCGCTGAAAATGCGATTCCGCAAGTCTCAGCGCTCTACGAGCAAGGGAAAGCGGTTTTTCAGACAAACGAATGTGTGCAGCTGAATGGGGCTATTTTCTTTGACTTTTTTCACATGTTAGGGGTCGACTATGATATGAAAAGTGATCGTTCACTTTAAAATGCGAAAATTCATATTAAACAAAGGAAAGTCATAAAAAATATGAATTTTCATATGAAATATGATTTTTTTTATCAAAGTTCAAAAATTCATAAGAAACATGGAATAAGTGATTATCCATGAAAATTCACTTAACAAAGTCAACTTTCATCATTTTTCATCGAACTGGCTCGTTTCCTGCCTCAGCGCGGTGTGCTCTCTGCATTGTGCTTCTCTGGCGCTGAAAATGCGATTCCGCAAGTCTCAGCTCTCTACGAGCAAGGGAAAGCGGTTTTTCAGGCAATCGCTTGTTTGCAGCTGAATGGGGCAGTTTTCTTTGACTTTTTTCACATGTTTGGGGTCGACTATGATATGAAAAGTGATTGTTCACTTTAAAATGCGAAAATTCATATTAAACACAGGAAAGTCATAAAAAATATGAATTTTCATATGAAATATGATTTTTTTCATCAAAGTTCAAAAATTCATAAGAAACATGGAAAAAGTGATTATCCATGAAAATTCACTTAACAAAGTCAACTTTCATCATTTTTCATCGAACTGGCTCGTTTCCTGCCTCAGCGCGGGGTGCTCTCTGAATTGTGCTTCTCTGGCGCTGAAAATGCGATTCCGCAAGCCTCAGCGCTCTACGAGCAAGGGAAAGCGGTTTTTCAGACAAACGAATGTGTGCAGCTGAATGGAGCAATTTTCTTTGACTTTTTTCACGTTAGGGGTCGACTATGATATGAAAAGTGCTTGATCACTTCAAAATGCAAAAATTCATATTATACACAGGAAAGTCATAAAAAATATGAATTTTCATATGAAATATGATTTTTTTCATCAAAGTTCAAAAATTCATAAGAAACATGGAAAAAGTGATTATCCATGAAAATTCACTTAACAAAATCAACTTTCATCATTTTTCATCGAACTGGCTCGTTTCCTGCCTCAGCGCGGTGTGCTCTCTGCATTGTGCTTCTCTGGCGCTGAAAATGCGATTCCGCAAGTCTCAGCGCTCTACGAGCAAGGGAAAGCGGTTTTTCAGACAAACGCATGTGTGCAGCTGAATGGAGCAATTTTCTTTGACTTTTTTCACGTTAGGGGTCGACTATGATATGAAAAGTGCTTGATCACTTTAAAATGCAAAAATTCATATTATACACAGGAAAGTCATAAAAAATATGAATTTTCATATGAAATATGATTTTTTTCATCAAAGTTCAAAAATTCATAAGAAACATGGAAAAAGTGATTATCCATGAAAATTCACTTAACAAAATCAACTTTCATCATTTTTCATCGAACTGGCTCGTTTCCTGCCTCAGCGCGGGGTGCTCTCTGCATTGTGCTTCTCTGGCGCTGAAAATGCGATTCCGCAAGTCTCAGCGCTCTACGAGCAAGGGAAAGCGGTTTTTCAGACAAACGCATGTGTGCAGCTGAATGGGGCAGTTTTCTTTGACTTTTTTCACATATTTGGGGTCGACTATGATATGAAAAGTGCTTGTTAACTTCAAAATGCAAAAATTCATAAGAAACAAAGGAAAGTCTTCAAAAATATGAATTTTCATATGAAATATGATTTTTTTCATCAAAGTTCAAAAATTCATAGGAAACATGGAAAAAGTGATTATCCATGTAAATTCACTTAACAAAGTCAACTTTCATCATTTTTCATCGAACTGGCTCGTTTCCTGCCTCAGCGCGGGGTGCTCTCTGCATTGTGCTTCTCTGGCGCTGAAAATGCGATTCCGCAAGTCTCAGCGCTCTACGAGCAAGGGAAAGCGGTTTTTCAGACAAACGTATGTGTGCAGCCGAATGGGGCAGTTTTCTTTGACTTTTTTCACATGTTTGGGGTCGACTATGATATGAAAAGTGATTGTTTACATTTGTAAGGACCACCCACTGGCCCAACGACGGAATCCAGCGGCGTGGGTTAAGGGATCTCGTATTCTATCTTTCCTTTGCGCTTCTAGAAGAATATGTTTAATTCATTAAAATTTCGATTGAGCTCTGTCTATAATGATAATCTGACTCCAGTTAATAATTAATATAAGTATCATCTGATGCTGATCACAATTTAGAGGATTGACTATTCTTAATTTATTAATGATTTGTTGATTTGTTGATTTATTTAATCTCAAACCTGGGTTTCTCCATACAAGTTTAAGTTTCAGATTGTTCTAATTTAACTTTAAACCGAGGCATTCTGCATTCAAGTTTAATTCGAGGCTAATCCATTCCAACACAAACCTAGGTTTCTCCATTCCGATTAAAGTTCACAATCTAAGATTAAAGTGGTGTATAATAATGATTTTCCATAGGCCAGAATAAGTCAAAATTAACAATTTTATTTTGCCAGGCAGGTTCCACTTAAATCAGTATATACAATTTGAAAAATACCAAACACAGTAACAATTAAAGTTAAAGTTATTTTTAGTGTTACAGTCATACCTGGCAACAGAGACACAAGTTCTGAATGCAGATGCTTCCCTGAGTCTTTTGCCAATGCACCTTATATACCCAAGAGAGACAAAGGGTCATACAATCTATGAGTCCACAGAAGGCCTGGTTTTGGATGGGTCGTATGGACACATCTGGCTTTTAGTTTTGGTTCACACCAAATGGGTTGTAAAGGACATAGTTCAAATTGTTGTCTTTTGACCTGCGAGTGGGTTGAATAAGATTACACGGACATATCTCCAACAGGAGTACAGACTATGTGTAAACTTTAGTATACTCTGATTTGGAGAGTGGGGCCGGGGGAAACTTGAATTTGACAAGATCTCTGCTGTTCCCTTGGCCAGGTTTGCTTCCACCTGAGCCTGGTTCAGATGATACTCCGTCTGTAGTATAGTTTGTTGTACCAAATATATTGTGTCCGTTAGAGCTTTTGTGCTATGTTCAAAGATAGTGTCTTCCCACCATGGGGAAACATCTGTGTCCAGTGCTATCCTCCCCAAGATATTTATCTGACCCATTGAGAAATCCGATCAGAAGGTATGGTTTGCAGGGCAGGTCAGACCTCCATAGGTGAAGGAATTCATTTCACTGATGAAACACCACTGTGTGTGAGATACCTGAATCGCATCAGCATGACCATGCCATGACTGAACACTGATCAGCTTAGTATCATTGGAAGAGAAGGGTTGTAGTAAAGTATTACATGTACAAATAACATAACTGGAAGTTTCATGACAACAGGTGCGAGTGGTAAACAAGGTCTCATCCCCTTTTAAAGTCATATATCCTGTTAGGTGGTCCCATTTAGTGATCTGATCCTTCACTACTACACCTGTAGAACATATAGTCATGGAGTTCAAAAATACTTACTCTGGGTGTATAAAAGGAAAATTGGCAAAAAACCCAATGCAGCCGGTGCAATAATTCCCAGTGTATAACATCAATGTAGACAGTAATTCAGAGTATTTAATATCTTTCATCTTTTCTGACGTATACCATCTATGCACATCTATGTTCTTTGTAAGACAACCACAATTGCTCTGCATACACTTCAAATGGCTCTTTCCCTACTTGCTTTATATCCAATATTTTATTACACACTGCATGTGTTGGTCCTCTTAACTCCAACAACGCTGCTTTCAATCGTTCATACATTTCTATATCTCTCTCTCTCATTCTCTCTTAATTATAAGTTCTCCAGATCTCAGAATTTCAGGCATTTTTGATTTTAGCTCATTTGGGATGGTTAAGAGAGCTATCTGCCACACATCCTTAAGCTCCAGAATATACACTGATGCTTGCAGCATTAAATTATTCCAGTAGGGCTGAAATGGGCCTTTTAGTCTCTAGTTTACTGCCCTTTGTAGAGTACCAGACCAAAGGTTGGTCATTAGTCCATGTTAATTCTATTTCTTTTGATTACAACTGAATAAAAGGGGCATGATTTGTCATGCAAGGGAATCCATTATCTCCTTATCTAACCGCCACTAATATAGTATACTCTGATTTGGAAATTAGACCTTTTTCAGTAATCGCACCATAACCTTTAGAATGACATTTAACATCAATAACATCGTACAGTAAGAATATCATCATATTTTTTCAGTATGCCGTAAGATTAGAACCTGAAGGGTAAAAGAATGTACATTCTTGGTGAAATCCAGAAAATAGTTCCACCATTGCCTCTTTGAAGAGGGGGAGGCACAGAGGAATGGGAATTGTTTTATGACACACTTCCCAAAGATGATTGGGACAGTTTTCTTTTTCACACGTTTGGGGTCAACTATGATATGAAATGATTGTTTACATTAAAAAGCCAAAATTCATAAGCAACATGGGAAAGTGATAAAAAATATGAATTTTCATATGAAATATGATTTTTTACATGAAAGTGCAAAAATTCATAAGAAACATGGAAACAGTGATATTCCATGAAAATTCACTTAACAAAGTCAACTTTCATCATTTTTCATCAAACTGGCTCGTTTCCTGCCTCGGCGCAGAATGCTCTCTGCATTGTGCTTCTCTGGCGCTGAAAACGCGGTGAGAAAGCGGTTTTTCAGGCAAACGCATGTGTGCAGCTGAACGGGGAAATTTTCATTGATTTTTTTTCACATCTTTGGTGTCAACTATGATACTAAATATGATTGTTTACATTATAATGCAAAATTTCATAAGAAACAAAAAAAGGTGATATTCCATCAAAATTCACTTACCAAAGTCAACTTTTAAGCACTTTTCCTCGAACAGGCTTGTTTCCTATCACAGCGCATTGTGCTCCTTGCGTTTCTCATAATTTACCCCTTGCGTTTCTCATAATTTACCCCATAATTTATATGATTGTATATAATGTAAACAATCATATTTAGGATCATAGTTGACTTTTCATCAGATGTCTACAAAATCAATTCACATAGAAACTTTTTTATCATTTACAAATTTCATCACAAGAACAAGCAATCGCAAAAGATTAGTAACGTTTTTTCAGGTCTTTCATTTGAAGCTCATGTACATAATATCTCCATGGTAGCTTTCTTTCATCTCAGAAATATTGCCGATAAGATAAGAAATATGATGTCACTTCATGATTCAGAAAAACTAATTTATGCTTTTGTTACTTCTAGGATGGATTATTGTAATGCCTTATTGTCTGGATAGGCATAGAGTGTTTGGTGTACTGGGATATTTGGATGCTCTCACCTTGCCACTCTCGCAAGCCGCTCAGGTTTGCTGACTGTGGAGTGGTTAGATGCTTTATGTCCCAGGAAGCCTTCATATCTGTTACCTTCTTGCTGACATAGCTCTTGCTGGAGTCTCTGCCTGCACTTTACACATAATCTACATTGTCTTTAAATATCACATGATTAGAAGCATACTTTCTCTCTCTGTCTTTCTCTGTTGAGCTATAAGTCGCACACCCTAGCTCCCAGTGTACTGAGTTTTCAGTGTGACCACTGGCTCTGCACCTGGTTGGAGTCTCATCGCTTGTAGGTGCTCACAGATGCTGTGGATGGTAGAAAGACATTATTTAGTTACATTTACATTATTTGCAGTTCAGTGTCACCTAGATGAGGATGGGTTCCTTTCTGAGCCTGGTTCTTCTCAGGGTGTCTTCCTCATATCATCTCAGGGAGTTTTTCCTTGTCCCTGTCACTGCTCATTAGGGATAAAATAGTAACTCTAATTTAAACTTTATTTAAAGATTTCCTTCTCTGTTTTCCTACTGAATTGAATTGAACAAAGGAAATTAAGCGCAAGAGAATAAATTGACCTTATTTTGCACAAGGCAAAAATTGTTTGAATTCTTTTGGTGTTATTGTACACTTCAAAATGAACAAAGACTTTCACACTGAAAAAGGTAAACTAAAAAAGGCAGTTAGTGCTAATTTTATTTTTAATTTTATTTTATAGGAAAGCATCTGCAAAAAAAAATTAAAACACACTGCAAAATGTTTGACAAAAAAATACAACAGCTTAACTGAAATTATTAAAAAAGGTCTTGAACGTGATGAAATGAAATCTGTTTCTTCCATTATTTCCATTCCCTTGTTGCCTCTGTCTCCTCCCTTACAGCAGCAACCTTCTGGGGCTATGTCCCTGTAGATGTTTATGTGTCTTTCTCAATAGCCAGGAAACAGAGATCAGAAAGCCTTCTTCTGTGCATAGGCTCCTGATTGTGTCTTTCACCAACTTCTCCTCCTCTCTGTAGCTGTACTAGTACTTTGGCTGTACTTTGCAGGCACCCTCCTCTGCCTTTTCTGTCCTGGGGGACTGAGGGAATGCTGATCCCAGTGGCTTCTGCCTTTTCAGTGGCTCTCAAACAGTTTTCCAAACTGTTCTTCTGTCCTGAGGTTGGACAAGGTTTCTATCATCAACAACAGTATATGCTGTGGAGAGATTAATATTACAGTTCTATAGAGCATCATAGACAAGTGCAGTGACCTCAAAGACTGGAGTCTATAGCTTTCAGGTACAGCAGCAGTATCTGGAGGCTCCTGCTCTGTAATGTCAGTGAGGACCTTGACCATAGAGCTCATCACTTTAATGAGAGCCTTCAGGGCTTTTTCTCTGCATGCCCAACACTTCTGCAGTTTGATTACACACTCTCCAGGGTGCAGGGCCTCTTGGCATTTCACAAATGCAGTGCATCTTTTCATTGTGCTGATGAAAAAGACATAGAGCTTCTGTACTAGGTTGAAAAACGTTATGAAGTAGAGGCTTCATTCAAAAGTGATTTACAGCTTCAACTAGGACCAAATTTAAACAATGGACTTGGCAGTGCACATACGTAGCCTTGTCATTGTGGTGCAGAATTCTTGATTGCAGTCCTCTGTACTGACCACTCATATTGGCTGCACTATCATAGCCTTGACCACGCATGTTTTGGATCTGTAGGCTGTTGTTCTTTAGCATGTCAAGAACTGTTTTTGCACATTGCACACCTGGAGGAAGCACTCATTGACTTCCATTTTTCATCTAAAAGTACTGAATATATACTGGCCTGCTCTATTTCTTTTCTCATTTCTCTTTTTGTGAATGTGGCCAAGGTATTTTGTGATCTGTCTGAGGGGAGTGAAACTTGACACCTCTTCTTACCCATTTTCTGGTCTTTGACATTATCTAAAGGTAGCCTGAGTACACTATCATACTGGCTTTTTTAGTTCAAGGAAGTTTTAACTTGTGGCAGACTCATCACCACCCGTGAAAGCCTTTCCCTGTCGTGCAAGATATAAAGTTATATCAATTAATCTGGTCAAAATATCCCTGTTTCTTTGTTTCTATCGCTCTCTTTTTTGCCTTGCCTTGAATATCTCATACCTCAAAAGCTCCTTGTAAACCATTGTAAACCATGTATTCCATTGAACCATGCTTATTAAATGGGCCTCTGAGTCTGCATGCTCTTGCATTTCTTCCAGTTGTTTACCCCAGCCACTCTGCTTGTATTCTTGTGGTACAGTAATCCCCCGTTTATCGCGGGGGATGCGTTCCAAAACCACCTGCGATAAACGAAAATCCGGACGCCACCCCCAAATGCTTTTTTGTATTGTTTAAGCCGCAAATTACTCTTCCACACTCTTTAAACGCACACAGAAAACATTTGCAAGCAGATTAATTTTGTATCTTATAGCGAGATTAATTTTTGAAATTCGTAGAAATATCACATTTATAGTGAGTACTGTATGTATGTATGTATGTATGTTCCTTGCCCGAAGCCTTAGAAGGTGCAGAGCGTTTGGGCGACATAATAGGGCTTGCAGAAAAACCGTAAAAATACAGCGTACACAGAACAAAACGAAACACTCGGGATGCTGGAGAATTCTGCTTTCCCCTTTCCCCAACTGCACGCATAGCCAGCAGCCAGTGAATGGGGTATTCCGATTGGCCAGACTCGTTCCTCCAGCCGTCTGTATTTTGATTTTCAGCATCCCCGCACCGCGCTTTCCTAAACAACGCTACGCTGTACAGTATTTGATATATTATTGACATTTTACTTTATTTTAATTAATGTTCATATTTTGTAATTAATAATTATATTTTTATTAATAAATTACCTTATTTCAACATAAAAACCGCGATATACCGGGAAAATCCGCAAAAAAATTAGTTATGTTTCAAATAAAAATCCGCGATATACCGGGAAAATCCGGAAAAAATTAGTTATGTTTCAAATAAAAATCCGCGATATACCGGGAAAATCCGGAAAAAATTAGTTATGTTTCAAATAAAAATCCGCGATATACCGGGACCGCGATATATGAACCGCGATATAGAGGGGAATTACTGTAATTTGGTTCATTAAGAAAAAGCCGACAGCCGAAGCAGTACATACTGTCCTTGCCAGGTGAACACTCATTCTCATACCATTTGAAAGGATCAGACTTCAGTATTTTTGAGAAATCTGCAGTTTTTGCTATGGCCTCTTGTACACTATTCACAGTTTCCTCACCCTCATCCTCTTCTATTGCTTCCTCAGTCTCAACATTATATACCATTTTCCTTCCTGTGGCCTCAACACTGACAGTGATTTCCTGATCACCTTTGTCATCTGTTGCAGGTGTTGCTTGAGATATCTCTACTGCTCTCTCAGGTGTAACACTTTCAACATCTGAGTTATCAGTTCTCTCTTGTGTTTTGCTTCTGGTACCTAACCATGCATTTATGCTACTCTTGGCTGTGTTCTGGTGCTCCTTCTCCTTCCTTTTCTGTAACCTTTCTTTTCTTGGCTTTGTGCAAGCCAATCAGCAGAATATGGATTTGCTTGAATAGATCAATTATTATTATTGTTGTTGTTATAATTACACTTACTGCACACACACAAACACACACAAACTGATGGTGACAAGAACTTTGTTTCATATTTGAGGGAGGGCTGTTAAGCTCTATCAGCATAGAACATTTCTAATAGAATGGATAGTTATTAGATGAGGAGCCTGAGATCAAAATTATGAAATTATTGTTCAAGGCAGGATACTGTTAAATTGTGAGATTTTGGTCTATTCTGCTTACATGTCTTTTTTTTGCTCTATTGGAAAGGAAATTTCCAAAATACACATTAATGTGTTTGTTTTAAGCCTACTAACCTCCTCTGTTTGCTTCTGCAGATTTCTTCTAAAATAACCAAAACAGGCTATCTATACAATTTCATACATACATACAATTTCAAGGGAAAAGACTCTTGAAAGTTATTAACTAATAACTGGGGAAGTTCTGTGGTGATATGCTTTACTTATTTTGTTTATCCTATTCATCTGCAATGCCTTGTGTAAAATGTATGCAAATTAACGCATTTTACTTAACGGTTGATTTGCATATCAGTGTGGCGATTCTGATGATGTTATTAATTTTACTAAATTCAGCTGTCGTTTCTCCATTAAGTTAGCCTGTATGCCCATGATATATTGCCTTAGCTAAACTTTAGCCAACTTACTAAATGGTAGCTTATGAGTCATGGATGTTAGCAATACAAATTAACCATATTTGTCTTTTGGATAATTAGCTGTAAATTCGAGGCACAGGTAGCTTAGTCTTTTGTTTATCACCATTCATCTCCACACCAAGACAAACACAAATGGAAAGGGAGGGAGGCCTTCACATCTGCGCCTCACTGACCGTTTGGATGTGGCGATCAATGTGTGCTGCACTGCTGTGGTGCGCGCCGTGCTCGGAGACGCAGGGGGAGAAAGGCATCGCACCTCGAACTCGGAGTCTCAACATTTCCCAACCCGACCTGATATTTTAATTGTTTTTGTTAGCTGTGCGCAAACAGAAACACACACGCACACACACATATACAAATGTTAATTTATTAAAAACAATTTATTAACAAACAAAAACCTCCACAGAAAAAAATGCCATTTCTCTCGAGGAAAAAAAGGGCAGGTGCTTAAGCCCCCTTTGATGTCTGTATGCACGTGCCTGCTCTTAATAATATCATTTATCATATTTTTTCAACGAACAGGCTTGTTTCCTATCACAGCGTATAGTGTGCTCCCTCACTGTAAAACCAAACAAGTTTTTTGTCGTAACTGATTACCGAAAAAAAAAAATTAAGTGCATGTGATATGTTTTAAATAAACGTTTATTTAAAAATATATTTTCAGGTAACTCAATTTTCTTTTTAATAATAAGTTATACTAACTTATATATAATATTTATACATCATTATTATTTTTTAATTTCCACATAAATGTATTTAATCTCACAACACTGAAAATGAAACTAAGTTCCAACAACTCAATCTTAACCTCAAAAATGTATTAGTACACAATTTTTTGCCTATGGCAAAATCTACTTAAAGGATCAGTGTGTTAAACTCAAACCTTCTAAATACAACTGAATTTTTAAAATGCCCACTTTAATGCAAGCAATTATCTCGAAAGTAGATAATTGGTTGGAATTAAAGTTATTTATTCAGGTTAATACAAACAGCACAAACAACAATCCAACAATCAGTGTGCAAGCTTTTTCCAACATCTTGTTGAACATACATGATTGACAGAACAATTATTGGGAACACCTTTGCCAAGTCTCTACTTGTAGCAGTCAGAAATCAAATGAGCAGAAGACCTGTTGCTTTGTTTTTTTTAAACAAATAAAGAAATACATAAAAAAATTATAAATAAAAAAAATAAAAAAAATCACACTATTTTTTTCATCCTTTCATCTGACAACAGTTCAAACACACACACACACACACACACACACACAAATAAATAAATAAATAATTACAGGGGGGAAAAAAAGCAAAAATAAAACAACTGCTTACAGTTTAGTTAACTGCATTTCTGAACAAACTGTATCCATCAGTGAAATGTTGTTATTTAAGGAAGCGTGCTGTTACTTAACTTGAAGCTTAAATGTATTGCCTGTTTATGCATATGTGAAGTCAGACTTGCTGCTTGGTTCAGTTTTTCAACAAATCATTTTTCAAATTCAGTAGGTAAGGTTTCAGTGGTTTATCATCATCCAGACACATCAGTATTTTCTGGATAAGGGTAAATGTGTGGATGAGTTTTTTGGATATTCAAAAATAAATGCATAGATCAACCCAAACAATATGGCAACCTGGGAATACCACACAACAATGTCCCCCAGGGGCGTCATTAGGGCTATTCATCGAACCCCGGATGAATACACACACACACACACACACACGCGCGCGCGCGCGCTCTCGCCAAAATACCGCGAGAGTGTGCGCTCGAATATGCTCTAGAACTGCTCTCGCGATACTTTAATGTCCTACACCTGTCGGTCTGCGCGACGCCGCTTTCCCACCACGTGACTTAAATACCTTACAGCCCTTAAACGGGACAGCAATAAAAATGTCAGAAAACACAACAATCTTATTATTCAGATAAAAGTCTAACTTCTAATATTTACTGTTAACACAGATGATAAAAGTCGGCTAACAAATGTATATTGTGTCAAAAAGGAGGCCCACTGTCTCTGATTCTGAAAACCCCTGACATATAGGACCCTTTAGAATATTATTCCATACATAAGATGAACAAAAGCCTTAAATTAAATCATCCTAAAGATAGATCTAAATAAAATCTAAACTGTTAAAGCACTAAGACATTACAGTCTGAACCTCATGACTTTCTATTATTCAACTAATGCAGTATTTAAGTTAAAATACAGACATGGCTTAGGTGAATGATGGACCAGAACAGACTCATCATTCGGCTGTTCTGTCAGTAGATAAAGGAATTCTCAGCACTATAAATACTAGTATGGTGATTGACCGTTTTGCTCAAGTCTCAGAGATACTCTCTGATGATTCCACCCTCAAAAAAATAGTATAGAAAAGTCATCGAGAGCATGAAGTAGACAAGATACAAGCAGTAAGATAGCTGAGAGAATGAGAGATGAGAGAACGATAAGAGAAGAGAAGCTGTAAAAAATAAAAAAATAAACAAAGAATAATTCATACAGTAGTGACAGCATAAATCAGGAATGAAATAATAGGTGCATGTATAATATAGATTAATGTAAAATAATACTAATAATAAAGGATCTGCACAGCACAGCTTCACACACAAGCTGTAAAAGAGATAATATTGCATGGCATACCTGTGTGAGAGAAAATGTAATGAATTTAATGAACTCCTTTTTTAGTAGCAATACTCTGAAATGATGGGAGGAGTCAGAAAAAAGATTGAATTAAATTTTCTAAAGTTGTATACTGTTTGTGTTAATTTGTATTTATTATTAAACAATATTACATAAAAATGCCCTTACAAAACGTGTTATTCTTGCTTACCGCCTCTCCTCAATTAGCCCCGGATGTTTTGGGCTCAGCCCCTGATGTTTTCAAATCCTAGATATGCCCCTGATGTCCCCTTTGACTACAACAAATATACTTTCAGTGCTGAAAGTGTCCACACTGAGGAGAGCAAGAGGAGTATCAATGATTTCTGGCTCCTCTTCCTGCTGCAAAATACAAACAAACCAATTATGAGGAGAGAAACAAGGTTTACAAGTCAGAAACTATACATACAGTAATACATAGGGTCAAGTGTCAAGGAGCAAAGATAAGCATATGCTCATCATTGCTCCTTTGCTCCTTGACACTTGAATGCATTTTCTAAGTTTGTCTTAATACATCACTCACATGGCAACATACTGCATCATATATAATGTATATTAAGGGATTAATTGTGTTTGTAATTATTTCTATTATGTAATTATTTCTATCTAGAGTGGCTGTGATATGATCATTTTCTAATGAGACATTTACATTACATTTAGGTTCAAATGAATCTCCAAAATAATGAGGCTTCAACAGCTGGTGGAAGCTTTTCATCAACTACAACAAACCTTAAGGGATAACGGCTGTTGATTTGTCCCTAATTTCTTAGGTTGGTTCAATTCAAATGATTACAGCCACAACTAAGTCTTTATTGTACATCTGGAATCTGACCATTATATTAAGATGGGAAAAAATACAAAATTACACAGTAATTATTTTGATTATGTAAAATGCTGGAATATGCTATTCAGGTTATTTTATAATGAACCCATGGACAAAAGAAAAGCTCCACCATAAAAAGTGTACAAAAATTTGTACAGTTACGAAAACCTGAAATTTATTCATAATTTTGTTTGCCTTGTAACATTAACAACACATGTAAGGTAAAATTAACATCATGTTCAGTAGAGCGTTACTTTATCATGCATAATCTGACTCACATTTAAGGGGTGCCGTGCACATGCAGCAAATTTGCTATGTGACTCTGTCCAGCTGAACATGTCTTGGTATAAATAGGAGGCCGCATGGTAGGCAAATGCTGACACTACAACACTGTCAATACATTCGTGTTCAACCATTCACAAGAAACAGGATTTTCATGTTGCCACTCTCCACTGCAAATGGCATCTTGTCCATTCCAGATGATGTTGACAATGATGTAGAGTCAACACTGGCCCATAATACGGCCTCCTTGCACAAAGTACAGCTGCAGCAATGTCGTTGAATAGTCCAATGACTTATTCTGTGTAATCCTGGAATATCAGCAGCAGTAGTGGCAGTAGTGGTATATTTGAGTTGACTGTATCAGCTGATGTTCATCTTAATAAAATTTTGTTGCATGGTTTAATTTACTATATTTTGAAGTCGCTTCCTGGTTTTGTGCTGCAATACTCTGGAAGTTCTGCACAAAATGTAATCAGTAGGTTCACATTTGTAATGCGGTGGAGCTTAGCAAATACCTGTGGACACAAATAAAAACAATGCAAATTATGACAAAGTGTGAATTATCATAGCAATAGTGGGAAAGTGCCTATCTTCTACACTGATAAACTGCATCACACTAAGACTAAGTATAGTACAGTTGTTACTCTGTTCGTAAGGCTGGCTGTTTAAAAAGTCCTTTACCAGTAGCTCTCCCTTAACAATATCCTGTCTGCAAAGAGCAAAGGTTGTGTGCATATGTTTTTCTATCAGTAACTGGTTTCTCTCAGTCTTTTCAACTTCTACTGTGATTTGCAGTCTCATCTGTTTCAGAGTAGCCTGGTTCTCTCCTCTTGGAAAGTTGGGAAGAAAATTTATGCGGGTGCTTAAACTTAGGGTTTTTTTTGCACCTCTTGCCTATGTTGAAAGACACCTCAGATCTGGCCAACTTTGTACGATAATTCCCCATCTTGAACTTTAAGCTGACCTTCCATCCATACCATCCACTGTCACTTCCAAGCTCTCTGAGACATGGATGTGCAGTAATTAGAGCTTCACCTGCTTTAACGATTTCCCTATCATTTGGGTATGGTTTGAAGCTGTGCATTTTTTCAGCCATTTTTTCCAGGATGTTGTGCTTTTGCAAACTTGTCTGTTTCAGTGTCTTTCCAGATCTCTCAAAAACCTGATTTCCTCCTTCAAGTATATATTCTACTTCAAAAGAAAAATTTGCCACAGGAAATCAGGCCAATTCTTCTGATGCTGTGTTACAGGAACATGCAGGAGCATGTCTGTATCAGAACTTGCATTTGAAGCGTCATCACTTTCTGATCTCATGACTGTCAATGTGCCCTTCTCTGGTAGTTCCTCAATGTCAACAAGTACACTACCAGTCAAAAGTTTGGACACACCTTCTAATTCCATGGTCTTTCCTGATGTTTATTTCTTTCTACATTGTAAAACAATCCTGAAGGCGGCCGAAATACACAATAATGTCGTTTGAACAGTTGATATTGAGATATGTCTGCTACTTACGCTCTGTAAAGCCTTCATAACGGCTCCAATCTGAGGTGCTGTTAATTGGTGATTTCTGAGGCTGGTAACTCTAAATGAACTTCCCCTCTGCAGCAGAGGTAAATTTTGGTCTTGCTTTACTGGGATGGTCTTCATGTGAGCCAGTTTCATCATGGTGCTTGATGGGTTTTGCAAATGCACTTGACAATATTGTTCTTGCAAGAACTATTCCAGAACACCTAACCTTCGTGTCTTAAAATAACAATTGACTTTTTTGTAATTACATATGGATTACTTAAGTCCATGTGTGTTATTTCATAGTTTTGAAATCTCCAGTATTGTTCTAGAATGTAGAAAATAAATCCGTAATAAAAAAAAATTGAATTAAAAGGTGTGTCCAAACTTTTGACTGGTAGTGTACACTAAGTTGCCCATCAAAGTCAGGATCCTCATACTGCAAGCTGAACTCACCTTCCAGTCTTGGCTTGAACTTCTCCTACATTATTCTTTTCAACTCCTCTACTGACTTTGGTCGATCATTTAGTGTAAGCTTCACAGCAATATCTGTGGCAAGGTATACACGTGGTACACATTTCTGGGGAGCAGCCATCTCCTTTTTCATTCACACTGAAAAGGTTAATGCAGTTTGTCAAAATTACACATACACATACACTTACATTATACATATGTACACTAAGACAGAGAAAACACTATGATAGGTGTGTGTCTTAAAAGAGCATTATCCTACATCAATCATGCAAGCTACTGTACCAGTGGGAACATACAACTTCTTCTTCTTCTTTCGGCTTTTCCCTTCAGGGGTTGCCACAGCGAATCATCTCTCTCCACCTATCCCTATCTTCTGCATCCTCAACACTTACACCCACTAGCTTCATATCCTCATTTATTACATCCATATACCTCCTCTTTGGCCTTCCTCTTTTCCTCCTGCCTGGCAGCTCCATGTCCAACATTCTCCTACCAATATACTCACTCTCCCTCCTCTGGACATGTCCAAACCATCTTAACCTGGCATCTCTAACTTTGTCCCCCAAATGTCCAACATGAGCTGTCCCTCTGATGTACTCGTTCCTAATCCTGTCCAACCTTGTCACTCCCAAAGAGAACCTCAACATCTTCAGCTCTGCTACCTCCAGCTCTGTCTCAGTGACACTGTCTCTAAACTATACAGCATGGCCAGTCTCACCACTGTCCTGTACACCTTTCCCTTGATTCTCGCTGAAATTTTTCTATCACACAGAACTCCTGACACCTTTCTCCACCCATTCCAACCTGCCTGCACTCACTTCTTTACCTCTTTCCCACACTCTCCATTACTCTGGACTGTTGACCCCAAGTATTTAAACTCCGGTACCTTCTTCACCTCTTCACCCTGTAATCTTACTGTTACACTTCCCTCCCTGTCATTCACACACATGTATTCAGTCTTACTACAACTGACTCACTCATTCCTCTTCTCTCCAGCGCAAACCTCCACCTCTCCAGGTTTTCCTCCACCTGCTCCCTGCTCTCACTACAGATCACAATGTCATCTGCAAACATCATTGTCCAAGGAGACTCCTGTCTGACCTCCTCTGACAACTGGTCCATCACCATAGCAAACAGGAAGGGGCTCAGAGCCGATCCCTGATGCAGTCCCACCTCCACTTTGAACTCCTCTGTCTGACCTACAGCACACCTCACCACTGTCCTGCTCCTCTTATACATGTCCTGCACCACTCTGACATACTTCTCTGCTACTCCTGACTTCCTCATACAGTACCACATCTCTTCTTTTGGCACCCTGTCATATGCTTTCTACAAGTCTACAAACACACAGTGCAACTCTCTCTGACCATCCCTACACTTCTCCATCAACATTCTCAGAGCAAAAATTGCATCTGTTGTGCTCTTTCTGGGCATGAAGCCATACTGCTGCTCACAAATTTCCACTACCTTCCTTAACCTAGCTTCCACTACTCTTTTCCATAGCTTCATTGTATGGCTCATCAACTTTATCCCCCTATAGTTGCTGCAACTCTGCATGTCACCCTTATTCTTAAAGATCAGCACTAATACACTTCTTCTCCATTCCTCAGGCATCTTCTCTCTAAAACCCTGTTAAACAGACTAGTTAAAAATTCCACTGCCGCCTCTCCTAGACACTTCAAGACCTCCACCGGGATGTCGTCAGGACCAACTGCCTTTCCACTTTTCATCCTCTTCAAAGCCTTCCTGACTTCATACTTTCTAATCTTATCTACTTTCTGTTCCACAGAGTTCAGCCCTTCTACTCTTTGTTCCCTCTCATTTTCCTCATTCATCAGCTCTTCAAAGTACTCCTTCCATCTCCTCTGTACACTCTCCTCACTTGTCAGCACCTTTCCATCTCTATCCTTAATAACTCTAACTTGCCGCACATCCTTCCCATCTTGATCCCTCAGCCTAGCTAACCTGTACAAGTCCTTCTCTCCTTCTCTAGTGTCTAACCTAGTGTACAACTCATCATACGCCTTCTGCTTGGCCTTAGACACCTCCCTCTTCACTCTGTGCTGTAACTCCTTGTATTCCTGTCTATTCTCTTCAGTCCTGTCCATGTCCCACTTCTTCTTGGCTAACCTCTTCCTTTGAATACTATCCTGAACTTCCTCATTCCACCACCAAGTCTCCTTATCTTCTTTGCTCCTTCCAGATGACACACCCAGCACCTTTCTTCCTGTCTCTCTGATCACTTCTGCTGTAGTTTCCCAGTCATCTGGCAGCACTACCTGACCACCCAGAGCCTGCCTCAACTTCTGTCTAAATTCCTCACAACATTCCTCCTTTTTCAGCTTCCACCACTTGGTTTTCTTCTCAATCTCTATCTTTGATCTCTGCTTACAGACCATCAAATTCATCCTACACACCACCATCCTATGCTGTCTGGCTACACTCTCTCCCACTACCACTTTACAGTCACTAATCTCTTTCAGCTTGCCTCTTCTACATAGGATGTAGTCTACCTGTGTGCTCCTACCTCCACTCTTGTAAGTCACTCTATGCTCCTCCCTCTTCTGAAAATAAGTGTTAACCACAGCCATGTCCATCCTCTTAGCAAAGTCCACTACCATCTGTCCTTCAAGGTTCCTTTCCTTAACTCCAAACTTGTCCATCACCTCCTCATCACCTGTGTTCCCCTCACCAACATGTCCATTAAAATCTGCTCCTATCACCACTCTCTCACCTGTTGGAATACTCTTTATCATCTCATCTAATTCACTCCAGAATCTCTCTTTCTCCTCTAACTCACAACGTACCTGTGGGGCATAACCACTAACAACATTCAACATCACCCCTTCAACCTCTAACTTCAGACTCATCACCCTGTCTGACACTCTCATCACCTCCAGAACATTCCTCACAAACTCCTCCTTCAGGACCACACCTACCCCATTTCTCTTACTATCCACACCATAATAAAACAGCTTGAATCCTGCTCCTATACTACGAGCCTTGCTACCCTTCCACCTGGTCTCCTGTACACACAGTATATCCACCTTCCTTCTCTCCATCATATCAGCCAGCTCTCTACCTTTCCTTGTCATAGTACCAACATTCAGAGTTCCTATTCTCAGTCCTACACTCTTACCTTTCCTCTTCTCTCTCTGTCTACGCACTCTCCTTCCTCCTCTACTTCTTCGACCAACAGTAGCCCAATTTCCACCAGTGCCCTGTAGGTCAACGGCGCCAATGGCAGTTGTTGTTAACCCGGGCCTCAACCGATCTGGTATGAAATTTAGTGTACTGATGATTCGCATGGTTAAATTTGGCAATGTTTTACGCCAGATGCCCTTCCTGACACAACCCTCTCTATTTATCCAGGCTTGGGACCGGCACAGAAGTCACTGGACTGTGACCCCATGGCTAGATTGAAGTAGTGCAAATGAATAGTATATATTATATTTGTGAGTCTGTTCACACAAGCAAGTGTGTGTGTGTGTGTGTGTGTGAGAGAGAGAGAGAGAGAGAGAGAGAGAAAGTTTGGTACAGTTCAGTTATGGATGTTGAGGAGTCTGATGGTTTGAGGGAGGAAACTGTTACACAGTCTGGTTGTGAGGGCCCAAATGCTTTGGTACCTCTTTCCAGATGGCAGGAGGGTGAAGTGTGTGCGAGGGGTGTGTGGGGTCCTCCACAATGCTGTTGGCTGTGTGGTGTAAATGTCTGTGATAGAGGGGAGAGAGACTCCAGTAATCTTTTCAGCTGGCTTCACTATCCACTGAAGGGTCTTGCGATCCGAGATGGTGCAATTCCCAAACCAGGCAGTGATGCAGCTGCTCAGGACACTCTCAATGGTCCCTCTGTAGAACACAGTCAGGATGGGGGGAGGGAGATGGGCTTTCCTCATCCTCCGCAGGAAGTAGAGGTGATGGAGTTGGTGTTGAGTGAGCAGGTGAAGTCTCTGCCAGATGAACACCAAGGAATTTGGTGCTCTTGACGATCTCCACAGAGGATCCGTCGATGATGGTCACTCTGTGCTCTCCTAAAGTCAACAGCCATCGCTTTAGTCTTGTCAACGTTCAGAGACAGGTTGTTGGCTCTACACCAGGCTGTTAGATGTTGCACCTCCTGTCTGTATGCTGACTCGTCGTTCTTGCTGATGAGACCCACCACGGTTGTGTCATCGGCAAACTTGATGATGTGGTTGGAGCTGTGCATTGCTGCACAGTCGTGAGTCAGCAGAGTGAATGGCAGTAGGCTGAGCACACAGCCCTGAGGAGCTCCAGTGCTCAGTGTGGTGGTGCTGGAGGTGCTGTTCCTGATACGGACTGAATGAGGTCACCCAGTCAGGAAGTCCAGGATCCAGTTACAGAGGGAGGTGTTCAGGCCCAGCAGGCTCAGCTTCTCAATCAGGTGCTGAGGGATGATAGTGTTGAATGCTGAACTGAAGTCTATGAACAGCATTCGTACATATGAGTCCGTTTAGCAGTTAGGATGATACGTGAACTGCAAAGGGTCCAGTGAGGGTGGTAGCTGGGTCTTGATGTGCCTCATGACAAGCCTCTTGAAGCATTTCATCACAATTGGCGTGAGTGCTACGGGACGATAGTCATTGAGGCAGGAAACTGTAGACTTCTTCAGCATGGGGAGGATGGTGTTGTCTTGAGGCACGTACAAATGACGGCACTGCTCAGGGAAATGTTGAAGATGTCAGTGAAGACATCTGCTAGCTGTTCTGCACATTCCCTGAGCACTATGCTAGGTATGTTGTCTGGTCCAGCAGACTTCCGAGGGTTAACTCTGTATAGAGTTCTCTTCACTTCAGCCGTGGAAAGACAGAGCACCTGGAGGAGGGATGGTCTTCCTCACCGCTACGTTGTTTTGTGCCTCGAACCGAGCATAGAAGACGTTCAGTGAGTCTGGGCAGGAGGCGTCTCTTTCACAGGCAGGTTATGTTGTCTTGTAGTATGTGATCACCTGTATGCCCTGCTGCATGCGCTGGGAGTCCCCGCTGTCCTGGAAGTGGCCGTGGATTCTCTGTGTGTGTGCACACTTCCACTCTCTGATGGCTCGGGACAGTTTGGCCCTTGCTTTAAAGTTGTCTTGTTCCCCTGCTCTGAAGGCAGAGTCTCTCAACTTCAGGAGATCACAAACTTTTGCAGTCATCCACGGCTTCTGGTTGGAGCATGTGGTGATGGTCTTGGAAATGGTCACGTCATCGATGTACTTGCCGATGTATCCAGTCACTGTATTTCGTGTACTCCTCCAAGTTGATAGAGTCGCCATTGGTTGCAGCCTCCCTACAACAGGGAACTTAAATGTAGTTAAAAAAAATAATAATCATAATCTTGGTTAAAACAATCAGATTTAATGTCATTTCAGTTTCTACCCTGTATATTCCTCAATCACATTTTTTAAAATTATTTTGTGTGCAGGATTCAAGAAATTATCAGTTCATGTTATGGAAGAATGCACAGTGCATGTGGAGGTGTGGCCTCAGTAGCCCTGCAGTGGTGTTTGCATTTGATTGAGGAATATACAGGGTAGAAATTTAAACTGAAATTCTGGTTGTTTTAATCAAGATTATGCTGCAAGATATTTTTTTTTCAACTACAGTTAAGTTCCCTGTTATAGGCTAACCTGCAATTTTTTCCCTCAAATGTGTTAAAACTATGTACTGTGGTAGCAATAGCTATATTAAACTTGCCAATGGAACATCTCCTAGATTTGAAATAAACCGAGGCATCCGACAAAGCTGTCCAATTTCTGCATTCCTCTTCTTGGTTGTAGCTCAAGTTTTAAGTAATATGATAAATCAAAGGTATTGAAATTAATGAAAGACCAATTAAAATATCACAACTTGTTGATGACACAACAATTTTTCTTGGTGATAGTTCTGAGATACCTCTGGCTTTGAATATCATTAATAACTTCTCCAAATTCTCTGGAATCTGTCCAAATTTAATATTACAGCTTAAAAATAACAACAGTGTGTGCAATATTCCCGTTAAAAGCATGGTAAACTATTTGGGAATCTAAATTTCTAAAAATACTGATGCAGTGGTCAACTTTTTGGATTTTATACCTGTTATCGCAAAAATGCAAAAGAGGTATAACTCATGGGTAGCGAGAGATATTCAGGAAGAATTTTTTTAAAGTAAGGCAGAAGGTCTCGCGAGAGCAGCATACCTCTTTTCTTCACTTAGTGACCCAAAGGATATGTGCTCACAAATGGATAAAATACTCTTTAATTTCATCTGGAGAAACAAACCTCATGAAATAAAAAAAAGAGTGTCCTTGTTAATAAACTATCTGATGGTGGGTTAAATGTCCTTAATTTAACAATTTTCAAACAAATTTAAAAAATTAATTTGCTTAAAAAACTTCTTTAAAAAATCAAACGAGTATTTTCAATATTGTCCCATATCAATTACTTGAAAAACTTGGGGGACTGCACTTTTTTGTTGCAGTGTCCTCATTACGGGCAAACTTCCTATTGCTTTGGCCAATCATCACAAACAAGCATTACTTTACTGGTCACTTTTGTACAAACACAAATTTTATATGGTGTTTTATATGGAACAACGGTAATGTTAAAAATAACAAGTCATTGTACATGGAGAGATAGGTTTGGCATAGCATATTAATTGTAAACCAGCTTACTGACAAGAATGGGCATTTATACACTTACCCTAATTTTATTACAAAATGTAGTTTTTCTAAATGAAATTTTTTTTTAACAAAGTAACCAAAGTTCGAGTTGGAAGTCACTAGGGCGATCTAGCAGGCATACGATTACGTCAGCAATTTCCCGTCCTTTGATTGGATAATTGGAGTAATCAGAGGCAGCGAACCGCACATATACATTGTTTCTATATTCTCTGCGTCTCATTTCGGATGCTGTATCCTCCGGAGATTGCAGTTTGCTGCATACGTCATCAAGAATGCCTTTTTTGAGAAAAGTAACCATAATAACATTGAATATTCCTCGTGAGGTGTGAAATACTGTAGACTAATTTCTTTTTTACTTTGTTATTTAAGGGTTGATTAGTGTATATTGCAGTGAGGGTATAATAGTAAAAAAAATCTATAAATAAATAAAATAAAATAAAATAAAGGTTTGACTAACAGGGTAGGATGGTAAACTGCAGCATTCCACTGTATTGCATAGATGTGTATAACATTTGAGTACTGAACAAGCCAAATACGAGTCTTCCTGATCTCTCTCTCTCTCAAACACACACACACACACACACACTTATCCTCTGATCCTCGCTCTGCGACGCCGCGGTCTGCGGATTGAAGAACGCGCTGAAAGACTGGGAAGAGCCGAAGTCTGCCGCCGTTTTCGTATGAAATTTAAAAGGGATTTGAGGCGATCACCAATTTGTGTACAGTTTATGGAGAATCGCAGAATTTTAGGAGGGCTGAGTAGAAAATGGCCTAACGACGCCCATGGTGGCGTCATAAGGATGGAATAGAGGTGGATTAATTCAGGAATGACACCAGTGAAGGCCTAGGTGTGAAATGCACGGCCCGTCACTGACAGAACTGATAAGATGTTGATAGGTCAATACAAAATGAACGAATCGCTTTCGAAGATGAATCGTTGTTCCCTGTTCATAATAAAGATTCGTTCAAAATGATCGAATCGTTCATGAACGACATCACTAGTTCAGATGTTCAATCGCGGTAATGAGCACACGTGTGAAGAGCTTCACTTGTTCATGTGGCTCATCTGCAAACAGTTGTTTATAAGCAGTTTTAAAAAAAAAAAAAAAAAGTAGTTTATATACAAACCACATGAACACTAATTAATGACTCACTACTTTAAGTAGTTTTTCCATTGCATACTCCTTCTTTTATTCAAATAATTCTAAAGATTATAACTTTCACTAATTATTTATATAATTACATGTACTTTTTGTTGAGTACATTTTTACTCTTTCCACCTCTGCATTGGCATATTATTTACTTGTCTGTTGACCGAAAACACATTTATCTTTAAAGCTAAACAATTAGCAATTGTTAGACTGCTAATCGCGATCCAACACCAATCATCACCATTTATCGATTTTATTACAATATAACCACAAAATATTACTGTTTATGAACTTGCTAACTCGTTTAATGTGACTGTTATATTGCAATGAAGAATGAGCAATTATTAACAATAAAAATGATGGATAAGCCACCTCACCTCTTCATGCTCTCATACCAGCCGACCATGTGCAGGTAAAACCATGTGACTGCTCATGTGCAGTCACACCATTTGAAAATATTTAAACTTGCAAGTGGAGCTAAATGAACCAGTTGAGTTTAATGAAGTTGTGTGGAAAAAAGTTGGAATTACTTAGTTAAACTAATGCCGAGTTCACACTGAACGACTTTTCACTCGCTGACTAGTTTATCAAAATCAAGGCAAAACAGAGCACGTGCACGCAAGTGATCAATTGCTCAGTGTGAATGACCAAAAACTTGGTCTGAGTTGCCGATGAGTCATCGATGAGTCGCCGATGATATTTCACTCCCATAAAATATTTAGCATGCTAAATATCTGGACCTGTCGGTGACTCAATGTTGTGCATTGTGAAAGGAGCTCTGACTGAAACATACCTTGGCGATGACCTACTACTGAGACAGCGAGATACAGGGCAAAGGACAGTTTGAGGAGGAGTTATAGACCACAATATCAGCAAGCATGGCTTCGGTTGGAGTACAATATTATAGTTTAACAGAGTTTATAGGTTTTTATCAGACAAAAATGTCTCAAATATATATATCAGAATTAATATCAGAATTATATCAGAATAAATTTACAGAATAGCTTTACAATTACATCAAACAGAAATAAAGCAGAAATATTTGCTTGACCAGCAGCACATTGGAAAATTATTCATTTGCTGAATTATGCAGAACGCACAATCCTTGTTCCACGCACAGACCATTTGGCTCTGGAACTTTTTGTGGGGTAACATTTCCAGTCTCATGCGGGAACTCTGACATCGCGTGTGATCTTGCATTATTTCCTTATTTTTTCTCGCATATGTTTGGTTGTGAAACGCAGTTTGCGTACCAGACAGAGTTCTCAGCGATTCTCCCTATTGTGTAGTCATGCAGTGTGAAACCTCCTGTCGCCGATCCATCGTGCAGTGTGAACACAGCAGCAACTGAATGCTACCACAGATAGTCGTGCAGTGTGAAAACAACCGTGATCCAATGACTTTGAAAATTGTGCAGTGTGAACCCGGCATAAGTAAAGTCAACAAACTTAAACAAATAAGTTAAGTTTACTTAATCTTTTTACTAAGCTTAGCTGTTATATTTTATATATGTTCAGCTGAATTGGGACTGAATTGTTTTGGGTGAACAATGATACAAAATACGATTGTTTACATTGAAACGCAAAATTTCATAACAAACCCATTTGATCAAAAAACAAGTCAGCCGATTTTCTCAAGCTTAAGGAAAAACGCTGTATCTTTTAGCCATTGTGAGTGAGATGGTGGGATAGAGGACTTCCACTGAAGAAGAAGGCGACATCTGGCCAACAATGATGTGTAACTAATAACTTCTTTTGCATAGGATTTAACTGAGATGCTTCATCTGGAAGTCCAAAAATAGCAATCAATGGACAGGGTTGCAAATGTACTCCCAGAATAGTGGACATTGTACCGAAATAACCTGACCAATAATTATATAGTCATGGACAGAAAAAAAACATATGACTCAGGTGAGTTAGAACATCTGTCACAGATGTCCTCAACATCTGGGTAAATTTGAGACAGTCTATATTTTGAAAAATGTACCCTGTAAATG